>NW_025891373.1:139815-328304 GCF_002878395.1 Capsicum annuum
CTGGTCCATTTAGAATCAGCCAAGTCTACTCATCTGGAGTAGTGGAGTTAGAAAACAATGATGGTAGTGTATTTAAGGTGAATGGCCAAAGAGTGAAGCTATATATTGGTCCAACCGACTCGATAAAATGTATAGCCACCATATATCTTGATGAAGTCTGAGTAATTAAGATAACTGTGTCGTGCCGCGACAATAAATCAAGCGCTACATGGGAGGCAACCCATCATTTTACTAGGATTTTGTTTTTGGTAAATGAAAATTCAAAAAGAAGAGTCGAGCCATGACCAAAACTAAGGCGTTTGGTAGGAGGCAACCCATCCTTCTAATCATTTTTGTTGTTTTTGATTAAGTGTAGGTGCATGAAGTACAAAGGAGGAGATTAGTCCCAATTTTGATTTGGAAGTGAGCCATGTCAATAGTAGTAAGTCTAGGAGTGATGGAATAATACAGGTAAGTAGGAGTGGTCAAATGTGTAAGGCTCAAGTATGATTTGTATTAAAGTCGCGTATATAGATTCGACCCAAAAAGTTTTGCGGTTTAACTTTATTTTATGACTTTCAATGAGGTCTGTTGTGGTAGCGTAGGGATCGGGTTATGCTCATTGCCTCACTTAGGCGATAGGTTAGGTGCCGCCTATGTCAACATAGGTGATAGGTTAGGCGCCGCCTATGTCAACATAGGCGATAGGTTAGGCGCCGCCTATGCCATTACCTATGCTCACTGCCTCACTTAGGCTATAGGTTAGGCGCCATCTATGTCAACATAGGCGATAGGTTAGGCGCCGCCTATGTCAACATAGGCGATAGGTTAGGTGCCGCCTATGCCATTGCCTATGCTCACTGTCTCAGGTGATAGGTTAGGCGCCGCCTATGTCAACATAGGCGATAGGTTAGGCGCCGCCTATGCCATTGCCTATGCTTACTGCCTCACTTAAGCAATAGGTTAGGTGCCGCCTATGTCAACATAGGCGATAGATTAGGCGCCGCCTATATTAACATAGGCAATAGGTTAGGCGCCGCCTACTTATGCTTAGACGATTCCATGGGCACCTCCTATCAATGTAAGTTTTGCCTAATAACCCATTTTTGAATGGATCAAACTGACCCATGTCTCATCTTTTAAATATATCCTCTACTCTTAAACCCCACTTAATTTTTATTAAACCTAAGCTCTGCCCAAACAACCTTTCCCTCTCCAATCCCTTCTCTTTTCTCATCTAATCTTACAGGCTCACCTTCACAATTCGTCAAGAATTTATCACCAAGTAAGTTGTTCTTTCATGTTCCGTAGTTGTTTCATTTCTACGCTCATAATGGTTAATTGGATTTTGTAGTAGTGCTTGGTGATAAGAGTATGGTTAGTTTGTTATTGTTTTGGAAAAATACATCTTATTGAGTGAAAGGATTCTCGTGGGTAATCTTGATTTCACTCCAGCATGTATTGATTGGTATTCACTGTCATAATTTTTTATTATTATGAAGTTGAACTATTGAAGTTTAATGCATGATTTTGGGAGTTGTAAGCTTGACTATGTGAGTGACTCGTTCATCGATGTAATGATCATGGTTAACCAAAAGCATAAGATTGTGAAATTGTTTCTATGCTATAGCATGATAAGATTTCTATGTGGTAGTCTTGTTCAAAGATTGAATTGCTGAAATGAAATAAAGTTGGAAATGATAGTAAAGATTACAGGACCATTGTGTGCTGCTTCTGTATATCAAACTGAGAAATTGTTATGTAAAGTGAAGGGTTGAAAGTGTGACTGCACTAATAATGTTGTTGGCACATACCATCTAAATGTATGTCGATGAAGTCTGATTACTCGACAACACTCACTCAATTAGTTTGAGCAAATAAATTAAGTGTGGGGTGGTGCCATCACTATTTTCTTCTTCAATTATAGTGAATTTTACGAAATGAGACTAACATGACCCTATTATGATCTCAGGTAACATAGCTCCGAAAGGACGACAGGAAAAGGAGAAAGCATCCACCTCACAAAAAGGTCAAAAAAGGGAAAGAAAGGACCAGGCTAATTCCTCCTCTCTTTAAGTACCTCGACGCACTTTTGGGATCAAATGGGTTTTGGAGGAGGAAAGGAAGGAATGGTACAGAAACAATAAAGTGAAGAAATATGTTCATGTGGAGTCGATGCAGAAGGAAAGTTTAGCAAAGAACTGCCCTCGTATTTTGGCAAAGATTATGGCACTAAAACTTGACTTTATCTTCTGAGACATGGGCAAATGTAATCTTGATTTGACTCGAGAGTTTTATGCTAACTGGTCCCCAAAGACTACGAGAAATGAAGTAAAGATTTGAGGGCAAGTCTTGTAATTGAACACTGATTTCTCCAACTCTTTCCTGGGTGATCCAAGTGTGGATCAATCACCACTTAAGTAGCTCTACAACAGACCTCCCTATAGAGCCATCAGACATACATTGTGTGGATCAAGGTCCATGACCCGGTGGACTCGTTATAAAGATAATGGTCGTCACAATACTTACCCATATGCTTATTTGAACAGAGAAGCTCGCATATAGTTAAGAATAGTCAATTCCTGCTTGATTCCTGGACACAATACACTAAGGTGATGTGTGATCGAGTCTACTTGGTATATGTTCTAATGACAAATGTTCCCATCAACATTGGTGCAGTTATATGAACGTCGATGCGAAAAGCAAGGGTGCACAACAAGTCCCACTTTAGTTTCATCCACTTGTTGACTGCAATTTTAAGGAAAGAGCACATTGAGGAGGAGCCAGTAGACCATAAGTTGCCACAAAACTCGAAGAAGGTGGATCTCACAAAAATCAAAGATCCGGAAACTAGTCAAGGCATCAACCTTACCACTGCTGAAAGACATGCTCGAGATGAGATTTTTTTTTGCCATCTGTATGGCATGACTAGGTTTACTATGATGAATAGGGGTCGTGTGCCGACTGATGCAGAGCTTCGATAGTTTGACTATGACTACCCACTTAATGATCATGCTCGGGCCGTGTGTGGAGTGGGGGTAAATTTTGAAGAACCTCTAGATGATGATATGCCGACAGACGATGATCATCGACTGCTAGACTCTGATATGGAGGACAAAACTGATGATGAAGACTCTGATGAAGATTCTGACGCAGGGGGTATGACCCCGGATGTAGAGGAAGAGTTCGAGTAACCAGGTTTTTGCTTATTTATTTACACTGAGAGCAGTGTGTTCTTTCTTAGTGTGGGGTGTGGGTATAAGTACGCGTACGCCTGGATTGCCTTGTCTACTGTATTGCCTACTGCTTGCCTGCATTTATTCCACAGTTGTTTTGATTTAGTCGTAATTAGTTAGTCGTAATTAGTCACTTTTCTCAATGGTGGATGGATGACGACCGTACTAAGAGAGAATTAGTCAGATTTTTGCATGAAATTGTTCTTATAGATGGCATGGCATTATAACAGGAGTTTGTGCTGAATCACTACTATTGAAACATTTAGGCTCTAAGTTGTGACTCATTCTGTGATAATTGTTTGTGGTTTAATTCATTTATTTGTTGGGTCAAGAATCTATAATGGTCCTAATTAAGTTGACTATGTGCCATGTGTGTGTAAGGTTATTGTATATTCTTTATTGCGACTGATGCTAGAACTTGCCTAGTGTGTGTGTGAAGCGAAATAAAGATTGTGAGTTTAGGAAATGATATAGGCATTTCATTGGCAGCCCTGATTTTTATCTACCTTTGTACATTGTCCTAGTTGAACACCTATTGAGCCTTTAGCTATTTTCTTTGGCAACCTCATATGTAGCCTAATCCATTTTTTTAAAAGACTATAATTTGATCCAAAAGCTCATAAGTGCTTTAAATTGTAGAATTAAGTTGAGTAAAGAGTGTGGCAAAATAAGAGGAAAATAGTGAAAGTGATGCCCCAAAGTTTAGTTATTGGTACATGAAAATATTGTGATTGAGAGTGGTGCCCTGGTCCTTTCTTGGACATTATGCACCTCGACTAACCTAAATAGTCTAAGCTGAGGGTGGCTATCATAGGGATGCTTAACAAGAAATTGATGCAAAAAAAAAAGTTGTATATTTCCATCATAGTGTTTTTGATTGAGTAATAAAATGGGGTGAAGATAAAAAAAAGGTTGGTAGATGTAAGGAAGGTAGAGTGATTGTTAAAAGTTGGTCTAAATGGCATAATATAGTGTATTAAAGAGCTTAGGGAACATAGTCACTATTTCTGGCCAAAATAGTTCTACCCATCCCTTTAGCCTACTTTACAACCCGTAAAAACCTATTTGATCCTAACCTTAGCATTCTGATATTAGTGGAGCATTACACTTAGGGAAAGCATATGGTCATCAGTTGTAATCTAAGAATTCTTTGTGAGAGTGAGAGAAGCAAGTTCTTATACCCATATTTCTGAAGAATGCAAAACTATGAGTGATTATGGGTAACTTTTTGTGTGAGCGCACATGGTTGATGATTGTTGGGTAGTTTTATATGATTTTTATTGGCTTAACTTGTGTATATGAATTAACCAACTTAATGAGTCTATGTTGGAGGGTGAGTTGTTTTTAGTAATGATCCAGAAATCTACTCTTTGTTAATAATTGCAGTGTATGTCTTGTTGAAAATTTTGTGTTGCTCTTATGAAGTTTAGTTAGGTATTTGCATGGATGTAATATTTTGGTTGAGGACAAACAAAGCTTTAAGTGTGGGGTAGTGATGTTGGGCGTATTTATACGTCTAAGCACCATAACTTACCCATGTTTTAGCTAAGTTTTGAGGATAAAATACATAATTCTTGCACTTTTAGTCTATTTTTAGTTAAGTGAGCTAACCTATGTGATTAGCATGCTTTTCAGGTACTAATGAGGAAGATTACAGCACTTTGGGGACCTGTGGATAGCAAAGGAAACTTCACATAAAAAGAAAAGCAGCTTCTGGACTGAATGTGATGTATCAGAACTTTTTTCCAGGCAAACTCAATATTTTTAAATAGTTAAGGATGCAGTAGAAATTTATTAGAGAAGGATGTTATTAAAAGCTTTATGGCTGAATTTTTAGGGATTATTCATATTCTGTATTATTTTGAAAACAAGAGAAAGCGACTTAGCTTGAGGATGGAGAGAGAGAAAAACGTTTTTCTCTCTTATTTTCGCTATTCATCTTTATCACCAAGATCGTTCTAAGTTTTGGTACGATGAATATTTCTATTGTGATTTCCATTTTATTCATGTGTAGCTAAGTTTATTTGTTAGGGTTATGGAAACCTTGTAGTATACTCTCTATTGCTATGGGTTTTTGAATTTATGATGTGTTAATCCACTTATATCATTACTCTCTTTGTTTTGATTGAATTCTCGTGGTTGCAAACATAGGGAATGTGCCATTATAGCAATAACTTGTTTGATAGAAAAGTTATTGTTTGGAAAAGAGAGTGTGACAAGAAAATAGGGTTTCCAACCTCTATTTTACACGTTAATGCCTTAGCAGGATTAACTACTTGGAGAGTTCGTACGATTAGTTGTACACTTTGGATTCAAGAGAACTAAGGTGAATAAATCCTTGATGGTTGAGAAACACTTGGATTTAGAATTAGAATACATCTCTCTATAAGTGCATGCATGTATAAAATCCTTATTACTCATAGTTAATAGAGAAGTAGAAGCTACAAGGTGGACATAACCCTAATTTGTCATTCTCTGTGATCAAATATTATTACACATACCATCTCATTGTTACACTGATAATATTATTGTGCACTTAAACTGAAACCCCCTTACCTTGGAACCTTCGATCAATAGTCTAATAATAATCGCAATACTTAGTGATCATAGTATTCCCTGTGGGATTCGATACCTAACCCCGTTGGGTTCTATATTTGACAGCGACCGCTTACACATTCTAATGAGAGTTGTAATTTGGGCGTATCACCCTACTATTTCTGTTGGCATTAATACAGAACAACTTAAGAACGAGGAAGAATGCGATCAAGATATGGCATATTTGAAGACGTAAATGGACTTGTTGACCAAGCATTTATTATCTACAAAGACTAAAAAAGTGAAGGTTGTTGTATGCCATGGTAGAGTTGATTGTAATTCAGAAGAAGAAGCAAATTATTTGAATAACCAGGGGGTTTTTGAGGCAATAGCCAAGGAAATCAAGGTTAGACTTATTATGACAAGGCTGGATATAAGGAGCGGAATCAAGGAAACTGGAAGAGAAACAATGATAGAAGTGGGTTGTATGTACCTCTCGAAAGCAGAGATAATGCTGCAACTAGCTATGGCAAGATGCCCATGAAGGCCGTGATGGATAAACTATAAAAGAAAGTTGAGGCTACAAACTCTGGGGTGACTACCATAAAGACTGATTTGTCCTCTATGAGCCAGTTGGTAAAATCGCACTCCACTCCGATCAAATAGTTGGAATAGTAAATGAGCCAACTCTCTGCAGCATTGAATCAGAGAAAGAGTAGAATGCTATTGAGTGATACAATTCAGAACCCTCAGAATGACGGTTCATACATGGATATTACCATATAGAGATGTAAGGTTTTCTTAGGCCCTTCTTTGGGTAAATCTATAAATGATGAGGTAATAAAAAAAATGTTGATCTTGAAGAATATAATCCAGCAGAGTTTGAGAAGCTGGATGGCAATGATATCCCTTCTACTCATCAGCAAGTTGATGAGTTGGAAAAAGGGAAAGAGAAGAAAAAGAAAGTAGTAGTTAATACTTTCCCAAAACCACCACCTTCCTTTCCTTAAATATTGAAAAACAAGGCCGATAATACAAAGTTTAGTAAATTCATGACAATATTGAAAAAGCTGACTGTGAATGTTTTTTCGGTAGAGGCACTTAAACAAATACTAGGATATGCTAAATTTATGAAGGATCTTATAACGAAGAAAAGAGCGGTGAGTTACGAACCGGTGGATAATCTCCATCATTGCAGTGCTATTTCTTCAAGGTCCTTGGTACAAAAGAAAGTAGATCCAGAGGCATTCACTAATCCTTGTACGATTAGATCTCTAAAAATTGCTAAGGCCTTATGTGATCTGGCAGCGAACATCAATTTGATGCCGCTGGCTGTTTATAAATAGTTGGGTTTGAGAGATCCTACACCCACCAATGTGCAACTTCTGATGGTAGAAAGGTCAGTAAAATGACCTGTCGGTATTTTGTATGATGTGTTGGTGAAGGTGGATAGCTTCATATTTTTTGTGGATTTTGTAATTCTAGATTGCGAGGTGGACTTTGAAGTGCCCATAATCTTGGGTCGACCTTTCCTTACAACCAAAAGTGTGCTAATTGACTTACAAGCTAATGAGCTCTTATTTAGGATAAATGATGAAGTGGTACGCTTTGATGTGTGCCAATTAATAAAGCAACATAATGAAAGGAGAAGTTTGTTGTCAAGCCTTTAGCTACAGTGCTTATGAATTTTGATCGTGAAGGCATTGAGGAGTACGAAGAGACTATTTATGCTCTGACAGGAATGAAGAGACTGTTTATGCTCTGACAGGAATGGGTTCATACTCGTATATTCCTAAAAAGTTAGATCTTGATCTTGCTAATAGACCAACACTATCGGCTAAGCTATCTGTTGAAGAGCCACTGATGTTAGAATTGAAAAAACTACCAAGGCATCTGAGGTACATGTTTGTGGGCAATGGAAATATGCTACCCATTATTATTGCAGCTGATTTGGTCGAGCAGTAGGTAGAAGCACTTATTTTGGTACTTCAGAGGTAAAAGAGAGCAATAGGGTGGACTATTGGAGATATTATTAGCATTCCCCCTAGCATCTGCACTCATAAGAGAAAACTTGAAAAAGATTGGTATCATATTCAGAGATATGTTGCCAGACAGGCTTAATCACAGTATTAGATTTCTATTGAATATTCTTGTCGTCAGATTCAGATATAATCATACTTCTTATCATTGATAATCGCTTCCAGAATAATCTATTAGCAAAGTTGATCTCTAATTTTGTCGGTCAAAAGTAGTAAGCTCAGAGCACATTCCTTGATGTAAGTATATCCAGATCCTCAGTTATCCGTATCAGAGAAGTCAGTGATTCAGTATCTCAGTGTCAGTAGTGAGTTCAATTTGCAGTAAAATGGTATGCGAGTTTTAGTATCTAGAGTTGTGATGATTGTGTTCATATTCTGTGCATTCATGTATGTGTTCTCATGTGGCATCTTTCATAATTATTCAGTTTAGATATTGTGCATGCATGAGCCCTTGCATTAGCCTACCTCATCTAGATACTCGGTATATTCTTGTACTGATCCATTTATGCTATGGTGTCTTATTTGACACCATAGATTCAGAGGTACAAGATCCAGATTATCTTTAGAAGTTCAGTCCCTGTCTGCAGAAGTAGCAGTGAGTCCTTTTCTTTTGAGGATGAATCTCAGTTTACTATTATTGTTTCAGATTTTATTTATTTTCAGTTGATAGAGTTAGTTGGGGACCTGTCCCATCAACTCCACAGTTCAGACAGTTTAGAGGCTTTTTAGACGGATATATTAGTATTCAGTTTTCAGTTTTGAGTATGTATAGATATGTTGAACCTTATGGCAAGTTTCCGCATTTATTTCGGATATTATGCAGTGTACAGGTACAGATATCATGAAAGAGTTAGCTTGTGTTCCTTCAGGTCCATAGGCACCATGTGACATCTTGGGATAAGATCTCGAGGAGTTATAGGTTTCTCTTCCATTTGTTTCTCTTATGACCGATTAACCCAAAAGAAGGTTAAATTCCAGTGGTTCGATTCCTGTGAGAAGAGTTTTCAGGAATTAAAGACTCGACTTACTTCAGCCCCTGTGTTGACTTTGTCGGATGGTACTAATGGTTTTGTGGTGTATTGTGATGCCTTTAGAGTTGGTTTGGGTTGTGTGTGGATGCAAAGAGGTAAGGTTATAGCCTATGCCTCTATATAGTTGAAGCCACATGAAAGAAACTACCCGACCCATGATCTTGAGTTGGCTATTGTGGTCTTTGCTTTGAAAATTTGGAGACATTATCTTTATGATGTCCATGTTGATGTGTTTACCTATCATAAGAGCTTGCAGTATATGTTTACCTAGAAGGAGTTGAATCTTAGGCAGAGAAGGTGGTTAGAGTTGTTGAAATATTATGATATGAGTGTGTTGTATCACCCAGGCAAGGACAATGTAGTGGTAGACACCCTTAGCAGATTGTCCATGGGTAGCGTTGCGCGTATTGAGGAAGGTAAGAGAGAGTTAGCTCATGATCTGCATTGTCTGGCTAGGTTGGGTGTTAGATTGCTTGATTTAGTGGAAGGGAGTACGTTGGTGCAGACTAGTTCCAAATCTGTAACGACCTACATTTCGGGCTACAATATAGACCATGATTTTGATGTGTTGATAAATCCCGAAGCCATAAATCCTATGCCAATATGGCATGTTAATTATTTGTGTAGCATGTTAATCCATTCAAGCTTGAATTTAGACCATAGGGGTCATTTGACTCAAGGACGAGTTGAAAACTACTTCGATCGATTAAGTTCAAGTGGACATTATAATTTGTGTCAACTTCTATCAACCATGACTCTTTGTATATGTCGAATTAGAGAGCCTACTATATGTAAAATGATAGGTTTCCGAGTTAGCTTTCCAACGATACCAATTTTGCTAAAATCCGGCACCCGAGCAAGAAGTTATGGCCTTTCAAAGTAATATGCATCACCTAACCAATCGCACATGGCCACTGGAAAGCATAGGCGATATCATAGATGACACCTATGTAAACATAGGTGATAGCCTAGGCGGAGCCTATGTAAACATAGGCAATATCCTAGGCGGCCCCTATGTAGACATAGGCGATAGCATAGGCGGCGCCTATGTAAAGGTTTCAAGTGACTTAAACACTCCGTTTTTGGGGCAAAATGGTCCTTTTCCACCCTTACTTAGCCCTAAACACGAAATTCAGTTCCAAAGATCCCAAAATACACCTTCATTCATAAAAAGTGCTCAAGGATTCTCCTTAGGGTTTCAAAATAAAAACCCAAGCAACTCAAGATTCAATCGGGGGTTTTAGAAACTAATTGCATATTTGGAAGGCTTCAAGAAACACCTAATATTCATAGTAATCGAGGTACGTGGGGTTATCCGAAAATCTCATGGGTGTAGTTTTATGAACATGCATGCTTTTAAATGGGGGTTTTCAATAAAATACTAATAACTTGCTTTAATTATGATTTCTAAGTCATTTTTTAGGTCATGGGAATTGTTTGCCTATGTACTTCAATGGTTTAAACCATGCATATGTGATTTGAGATTTTCCATGGAAGTTTGATAAATATGAATGATAAATTGCTTTCAAATTCCCATGATAATGTTCGATACCCCATATTATATTGTGACCAACAAAAGGGAGCATGAATTTGAAATAATTATTGTCCACTAATTGTAAATGATGAAAATATCTTGATTTTTACATAATTATGCATATGTTGATGTGATATTGATGACTTGTAAGTCAGGTATGACGATACCCTACAAATAAGATATGTGATTGAATCAGATGAAATTTGAATGCATTGATTTTACATAAGATAGGTGGTTGCCCGAAGAAGGCGCTTAGTGTAAGGGCTCATCTCTGGAAATCGTGTTTGCCGACATGGATTTGTGATCTTGCATACCTGACTTTATGTCATTCCAAAATTGGGACTATGGTTAAGAGCGCTGCATTGTGATCTTGTGCACTACTATTGGGTCGAAACACCCTTCTGTGTGATCTTGTGTGTCTTTCCCTCACATATACTCTAATCTCGGTGGCAACTGAGGTTTGAAGTTGGTGTAAATGTGATATGTAAGGTATTCCACCTAGCTCAGCTGCATTACATTGTTGTTCAAAAACAATTACATTATGCCCATGTGTTTTTAAATGACTTGATATGAAACTGCTTTATAATGGCTCTCAACTATATTTTGTAAGAATATTTATGTTTTGTTTTGATATCTCTGTGTACCAGTACTTTTGAATTGACCCTCTTCTTCCCAGGTTCGGAGGCGCAGTCTAGGGGTCCAGAAAATCAGTAGATTCCTCGGATAGATTTGCAAAGTCACTTGGTGAGCCTTCTATATTTCGGAAGGCCTGATTATCTGGCAGTGTCTTTTATCACTTATTAGTTTTGGTTTTACTGGGGGCCTTGTCCCAGTTTTCTGATAGACATTTGTTTCAGTCATGTAGTAGAGATTTCGCAGACGTTATAAAGGTGTGGATTTGAGATTTTGGGACATTATTATCTATTATTTCTTTCATGTGACTCTTGACCATGTTTTTGTAATGTTATTTCTCTTCCGTATTTCTTTATTATTTGAATTATGTGCATGATTACCAGATCGATAGGGGTGTTTCGGTCCTTCATAGTTTGGGATACTAGTCATGGCTAAGGCCCTGATTCGGGTTGTGACAGAATCCTCTTTAGTTAAGGACCAAAAGATAGAGGTTTTCCCCCAAGGGGGAGATAGTGTGTTGAGATTGTGTGGTAGGTTTTGTGTCCCATGTGTTGATGACTTGTGACAGAGAATTATGGATGAAGCGCATAGCGCGCATTATTTCATTCATCTCAACACTACCAAGATGTACCATGACTTGTGAGAAATCTATTGGTGGAACAGTATAAATAAGGACATAGTCGAGTTTGTAGCAAAGTGTGCAACACGCCAACTGGTTAAGGTAGAGCAACAAAGATCGGGTGGTATGATGCAAGATTTTAGTATACCCACTTTGGAGTGAGAGATGGTAAATATGGACTTCGTGACCAGGTTCCTTCTTTCGTACCGTTATCGTGATTTTATTTGGGTTGTTGTGGATAGGTTGACTAAGTCTGCACATTTCTTGCCCGTGCACATATCTTATACGGCTAAGGATTATGCTAGATTGTATATTCGGGAGTTGGTCAGGCTTCATGGAGTTCCATTGTCTATTATTTCGGATAGGGGTACTCAATTTACTTCTTAGTTTTTTAGGGTATTTCAGAAGGGTCTTGGCACCCAAGTTCTTTTGAGCTCAATTTTTCACCCGCAGATAGATGGTCAGGCTGAGAGGACTAGTTCGACCCTAGAGGATATGTTGAGGGCATGCGCTCTTGATTTCAAAGGTAGTTGGGATGAGCATTTTCCTTTGATAGAGTTTGCCAATAATAATAGTTTCCATGCTAGTATTGAGATGGCACCGTTTGATGCCTTATATGGTACGAGGTATGAATCACCCATAGGTTGGTTTGAAGTAGGCAAAGTTTCCGTGTGCGGGCCTAATGCAGTGTTTGAATCTATGGAGAAAGTTAAGCTGATTAGAGAAAGGATGAAGACCGCTCAAAGTCGTCAAAAGTCTTATACATATGTGAGAATGAGAGATTTTGAGTTTGGGGTGGGTGATTTGGTGTACTTGAAGATTTCACCCATGAAAGGGGTGAATAGGTTTTGTAAGAAGGGAAAGCTTAGTCCCTGTTATGTTGGCTCGTATCGAGTCTTGAGCCGTGTTGGTAAAGTGGCCTATGAGGTTGAGTTTTCCTCGGAGTTGTCCGCCGTTCATCCTACCTTTCATGTCTCCATGCTCAAGAAGCTTATTGGTGATTCTATTATGGTTAATCCTTCAGAAAGTTCTGAGATTCAGGATAGTCTTTCCTTCGATGAAATTCCTGTTGAGATCCTAGACTTTCAAGTCTGTAGGCTGAGGAACAAAGAGGTTCCCTTAGGCAAAGTGTTGTGGCAAAACCAATCTGTTGAGGGTGCTACTTGAGAGGCAGAAGCAAACATATGAGCCAAGTACCCAAACCTCTTTTCCATGTCAGATCAATTCGAAGGTACTTTTCTTCCTTGATTCGGCTCTTCTAATCTAAAGTTCAGCTATGCATCTATCCTTGTATGAGTTCTTGCATTTTCCGGAGTATTCACAGTTTAGAAAGATCTTGAACCATTTAGTAATTGTTTCATCTAAGTGTACTCTGATTCTTTTGTATTCCTATCCTAACTCATGATATTCGAGGATGAATGTTCCCAAGGGGGAGATATTGTAAGGTCCCACAAAGTTCCCTCGTAGTTTGAGCCTTAGGGCATGTCGAGTGAGGCATGATTCCAACCCTAAGAGATTGAAAAGTGGCTTCCTAAGTGAGTATTGTGTTAACCATATATAATTTCCCTAATTTCGACTTTCTATCACATGGGAAATCTGATAAGTTTTCCATCGATATAAGATTTACCCAAATCCGATATCTGGTAAGAAGTTATGGATAATTTAAGCCTTAGTCATAAAACTGCATCATTTAAGTGATTGGCGCATCGCAAAGAGGGTTTATTTTGAAATTGTCGATTTCCAGTGGGACTCCACGATAGTGGCGCATCGCGGATGAGCCCAATTTCTCAATAGTCAATTTCCAGTGGAACCCCGTGATTGTGGTGTATCACAGAAAAGTTCTAGGTCCTAACCAGTGGGACAACGCAATGGCTCCACGTCGGGGGGACTCCCAATTTCCCAATTTTTATTTCCAGTGAGCCACCGCGATAAGTGGCGTGTCGCAGTGACCCTTTAAATTGGGTTCCCAGTTTAATTTTTCCAGCTTTGTATAGATGTTAAAAAGGGCACTTTGGACTTTTTCCAAGCCTATGAAATCGTGCAAACATCAAATCAAAGTCATTTTGCAAGCATCCTATGAGGATTTTCTCAAGTTTTATCTCATAAAAAACCCTAAGTATCCAAAACCTCTTCCAAGAATACCAAGAATCCACCATGGATTTTCGAAATTGAGTCAGGATTCAAGGTTCTCAAGTCAAGGGCCTCAAGAACCCTCATTCAAGAGTACGAATAGAGTTCCAAAAGTGAGATTTCATCCAAAGCTTCTAATTCAAGGTATGTGGGGATTTGAACAAGGGTAACCCTTTCACCCTTGTGCCCAAAAAGCTTATTTACATCATGATTTTCCTGAAATCTATAGGGGTTTTACATGAATTTGAATTGTTTTTTTCACCCATTATTATTGAATGTATTACCTTGATATTTTCCATAAATTGAGAGTTAAATGGCATAATTTCTACATATTTTCTTGAGTGTTTACAGCTGGGTATAAACCCCATGATTTTACTCCTTGATAAGCTAATATTTGCAATGTTTGAGGTGGCGAAGCATATGACTAAATTGAGATTTTGAGGTATATTGCTGAAATTCTCAGATTTCTATATGATTTATGAATCTATATGCTCTATATATTATGCTTTTGATAAGCTTTAACTTGAGATTGAACTATAGAATAGTAAGCCCTATTTGAGACTTGTGAAATTATGAACTCTTGTGCTATAAGCACCCATGTTTTGAGTATTTTGAGATGATTGAGAAATGAATTGACCTAATGGTCCGAAAGCTTTGAAATCCACTTCATCATATGAGATTATCGATTTGATTATTGGGTTCGTGGTGAACCATGAGATTATTCTAAAAGTTGATTTTTATGAGATGAGCGCAGATAATCTAAAGGAAGTAGTACTTAGCACCGAGTGGGTAAGTCACTACGGTTTCTTACCCTAAAACTACGTGCCACTATTGGTTGGGCCTGAGGCCGAGTTTATAATGATTATGATTGAGCCTGAGGCCGAGTTTCGTTTAGTGATCACTAGACCTAGGTTATACTCCCTGGCAAGAGTATGAAGCTCCTCCCTAATGTGGAGTCTCTTCCTTAGGAGGATAAAATATTGGACTCCATGTAGCTCGCATGGTTTATGTCAGTTACGAGAACCTCTTTTGCCCTTTTAAACTTCAAAATTTGATACTTATTTTCCCTTCCTATGAGTTATTTTCCTAAATGATGGAATTGCAAAGTTATTCCCTAATTAAAGTGCTTTCTTGAGGTGGATTAATTCCCTAAATGAAAGTATCTTCCCTTGATATAGTACTTTTCATAAAGCTTTCAGATAAGTTATTTCCTTGAGCTAGAATACTTTTCCATTTGAGATCGAATGATTTTCCTAAAGCTTGAAATGAGATATTTTCCTAAGGTGAATGAAATGCCTTCAAATATGTTTTCAAGTCATATGATTCTGAATTCCAAGTATATGAGTTCTAAATAATTATCAAATGTTGAGCATTGAAGAGGTTTTACTCTCCATGAGACATATGCATGAGTTCAAAGTATTGTTCAAAGTCCCTTAGCCTTTGGGTATTGAGAATAAGAGAAGATTTCTGATTTTAAGGTTAAAGAGCGATAACTCATAAGATTTGTGTTGCATGCCTCATTTTACATGATTTATGAGCTTTATATTTCATACTTGTTCAAGCCATGTGAGTCATCTCATTTTGCATACATGATTTGATTGAAGAAGATCGGTACTATTTTTATACATATGCATTCACCCCTGCATACTCAGTACATTCCAAAGTACTGATTCACATATATGTATATGTGCTACATTGTCTTATAATATAGGTTCAGGTGCTCAGTCCCAGCCTCATCCGTGATTCTTCGAGTACCTTGCCTATGTTTTCTATAGTGGTGAGTCCTCATGGTTCGAGGATCGATCTTCATATATTTTCTATATATGAGAGACTATGTTTTATCTTCAGTTCATTTCTAGTCAGTTGGGAACCTGTCCCAATGGATCTTTAGTTTTTGATTCGTAGAGGTTTTGTCAGACTAGTATCAGACTTGTGATGTGTCGAGGGTTTAGTATTATGGTTTTGTTGAGGTTTCTCTGTATTGTGGTCTTATGGACCTAGTATCTTTCCCGTATTTTCTTTCATGTGATATGACTATGCGACTGTTGAGTCTATTTCATCTTGAATTGAGTGTTATTGGTAGAAACTAGCTCTAAGGGTTAGCTTGGGGCTACTTGTTGCCTTAAGCACCGTGTAATGTCCTAGGAGACGATTTTGGGTCGTTACACTTAGTGAATTTTAACTGGATTTCTTAATCGTTCAGGTAGGCTAGGCTTACCTTTTTCATAGATTGAGCTATATTGTAGTGTATTATTGATGATGTGCTAGATTTCGAGTAGAAATTAGGGTTTAGAGGCATAATTATTATAAATTTGGACCTTTATCATATTAAATAATTGTAAACCAGGTGTGAATGACTTAGTTGTTTATGCTTAGGGTAGAATTGTTATCCTAGGACTAAATATTACTCATTTAATATCTACAAGTGAATTTAGATGCCTTAGCCTAGCCCGGGATAGAACTTGCCTGAGAATGAATTTTTGGAAATAAAATAGGCCCCATTAGCCCACCTTAAGATAACTATTATTAGTTTCTTGTAAACTTTATAGGTATGTTGTATCCTTTAGATTGTATGTTTACGAACTTGAAGAGGTTGGTTTTATGATACTTATACTAGACTGATAATTGAGAGTTGATACTAGTTCCGATTCAAGTCTATTGATTTATAATCTTAAGACCAATTTGATTTTGGCATTACTCATGATACCGGTTCAAGTATGATATTTGGCTACATAAGTTTTGGTTCAAGCCCGATGTTTGTTTAATGAGTTCCAATTCAAGTTCGATATTTGATTATATGAGTTTTGATTCAAGGTGGTATTGAGGGGTTGCTTATGATGGTTATGGAATTGGTTCTAGTCCGAGGTTTATGGTACATAAGGATTATCGATTATGGTTTCAGATTTAGTTATTTAGTATAATTTTGATTACTTATTATCTTTGATTACACCCTCTGAGCTTATGGAGGCCTGCGCTAGGTTTCTTACTTTTCCGCACTTACTATATTATGAGGTCAAATTTGTAGTGATAGCTATGTGTTCCTTAAGTTACTATTTCAGTTTATTTATTTATTTATAGTACATGGGGCATTATTCCCATTTTACCCTTTTACCTTGACTTAGCTTATTTATTTTGTGTATTTATTATACTTTTATAATTAACTCTATCAACGATGATGCCTACTGAGTACCCGTGGCTTTTGTACACATACTACACTTCTGTACCTTTTTGGTGAAGATCTGAGCACTAGTGGCCACCGCTGACACTACGATCGTGTTGTGTAGAGTTCTGAGATAGGATGAGCTCTTGAAGTTGGTGTTGACCTTTTTTCCTTCTTTTACTTTTGCTTAGTCTTTCATTACTTGAGACTGATTTACATTTGCTTATAACAATACTCATACTCTTTTGTTAGTGGCTCTTGTACCAATACTACTAGGTCGTGAGATGTTATTTTTATCTTATTTGTCCTCTACATTAATACTATTATTATTATTATTATTATTATTATTATTATTATTATTATTATTTACTTGATTTATTGTTGTAAGTCTTTACATGTAAATTTCCAACATTTATGCTATTTTCTACCAAATTAGCTCATCATAGCTCCAAGCTATGATTTGGCTTACGTACTGGTGGGATAAAGTAGGTGCCATCATGACCCAAAAATCGGGTCGTGACTTTAAGTTTCACTTTTTTTCAGAGGATCAAACTCATTCTTTATCATTTTTATTGGATTTCAATCATAAAAAATGTCCAAAAAGTTGTCCTAGAATGTTAGATATGTAAAGGAAGTAAGGACTAATAGGTCTCATACTTAGGCTTTCTACAACCCCTTTCTATATTAAAAAAAACCTTGGGAGCACATCATTATGGATTTTATTGAAGTCTTGCTCAGGTCTAAAGGGAAGGACAAAATCATTGTCTTTGCGGACAGATTTAGTAGGTTTCCACACTTCCCATCATTAACTCATTCTTTTAATATTGTACAAGTAGCCAAATTATTCATGGATAATGTGTACAAGTTTCATGATTTGACTAATCTAATAGTGAGTGGCAGAGCTAAGGTTTTTCTTAGTATGTTATGGAAAGAACATTTCTTGGGGCTAGGGGCTAGGGACTGAACTCAAGTTTAGTTTAGTATACCGCCCTCAAACTGATGGAGATACTGAGAGGGTCAGCAAGTGTTTAGAAAACTATATATGTTGCATATGTAGAAATAAATCAAATGAATGGAGTAAGTGACTATCCCTAGATGAGTGTTGGTATAAATTTAAATTACCACTCTGTCACAAAAATGTCCTCTTTCAAGATTTTGTATGGATATGACTCTCCCCAACTTTCATTTGAGTTGATCTCTCAGTGGAAAGTAGCTGCAGTATACGGATGGTTGCAATGGAGACACGTGATGACTAAGGTTTCAAAAGAAATTCTAGAAAAAACTCAGTAGAGGATGAAATTTTATGTAGATAGGAAGAGAAAAAAAGGGAGCTAGAGATTGGACATTGGGTTTATATCAAGTTACAACCTTATGGACAAGCATTTGTGGCCTTAAGGAGTAATTTGAAGTTCACTTTCAAATATTATGGCACTTACAATATGTTTAAGAAATTTAGCCTTGTGGCGTATGAATTGAAACTACATCCAACAACAAAAATTCATCCAGTTTTTCATATTTTCTAGCTAAAGAAGAAGATAGGAGTTCATGTTGTTCCCGTGACAATACCATCTGTCTGTTCTATTGAAACAACCTTTGGCTGGAC
Organism: Capsicum annuum; assembly: GCF_002878395.1. Lineage (NCBI taxonomy): Eukaryota > Viridiplantae > Streptophyta > Magnoliopsida > Solanales > Solanaceae > Capsicum > Capsicum annuum. The sequence continues at coordinate 158,315 of NW_025891373.1, forward strand.
CTATTGCTATTTTGGAGCTTAATATCTTCCAGAATAACAATGCAACTGTTGTTCAAGTTTTAATATAATGGGCAAACTTACACCCTGAAGAGGCTACTTGTAAAGATTACAACTTTTTGAAGTCTCACTTCCCTAGTTTTGAACTACGACGAACAAGGTTTTATTTAAGGGAATAGAATCTCATGAAATGACAATTAATTAACTTTTTGGTTTAGGATTTCAGAATATTCCTTATTTCATTGTAGTCCTTTATGTGTTTTAGTGTTACTTCCTGTAATTACTATTTCTTCCATTGTAATTTTCTTTTCCTTAAAATCGATTGGATACATGTCACCCGATAATACTCCTTATTTTATCTTATTAGATGTTTGTACTGGATTCTCAGAGTTCAATAAAAAATATTACTCTCAATTTCGTACCTATGTTTTCTTCTTTCCTTTCTCTTTCCTCTTCTGTATATTTTTGTTCTTTACAAATAGAGCTTGAAACATCCCAATTCATGACAATTACTAATAAAACATTTCTTAAATAATTTAATAAAAATTATTAATCTCCTAAAATATGTTTCTTCGAAAGAACAGTTTTGATAAGAATTACACCTTAAAATATGCTAGTTTGAATAGTTTGAGTTTTCATCTAGATTCAAGCCATGATATTATGGAATTGGCTTAATTTATAATGTTGAATATGCGATTGACATCTTTCTGGAATATTAAACTATTCTTCATGATTTTATTTTAACTAATTTAGTGTATGTGCGTTGCAAATGAATTTTAAATGATCATCACCAAGATATTACTCTTAATATAATGCAAAATAAAATTCTGATTATGCTATTTAGAAATCCTAATCAATCAAACTAAAGCTAACATTAGAGAAAATACGACAAAGAAATAATGCACCTACTAATATTGTAATTGAAACAAAATATACAATAGATGGTAGTAGATATAAAAAGTAAGAAAATATATGTATGAGGCTAAAACTTTGACAAACACAATGATCTCAAACTCCCACCAAACCTAAACCTGCCAAAAACTAAGTCAAAGAATAAGTACTTACTAACCTTCTACCGAAATTCGTGACCTCCATAGCTTTCTATCTAATGCACAAACATAAAAAAGAATCACAAATTTCTTAAACAAAAAAATCAGAACTAGATTGGATATAAAATTTTTGACATTACAAAAAACACGATTCACAAACTAAAAAGAATTTAACCTTCTACCCTAATTTGCGACCTCCATACTCTCCACCTTTATAGAAAAGAACCACAATTTTTTGAAAATAAATATACTACAGGAATGCAATAATATTAGAACTAAATTGCACATAAAAATTACGATATTACAATAACATGATTTACAAATCAAAAAGAATTTTAACATTCTACCTAATTTGTGACTTTCATACCCACCTATCTAATGCACATGTATAAAAAATATAAATTTCTAAAAATAAATATAGTATGAACATGCAATAATATTAGAACTGAATTGTACATAAAATCTACGATATTACAAAAAAAAAAATTCATAAATCAATTTCTCATAGCAAAATAGAACTATTAAAAGGACAATAAGTACAAGAACTCGTCAAGGAAGTATCACAATATGTGACGTCACAATTTGTAAGTAGAAGGTACTAAATATTAGGAGTTCTTATCCATATATAATTACAAAAGTTACATAATTATGAATTATATCTATTTAACTTAATTTATGAAACTGAAATAAAAATAAGATATTTTAGAATCCCTACATTATTGGCTTATTTATTATGAATCTATCTTATGATATATTTCTTTTGATTAGACTATATAAGCTTGACGTATAGATTTAAAGAATAGAATTAATAGTGAGATCTTCTTTTTAAGAAATTGATTATATCAGAATAAATAGGGGTATGCCCATATCATCTTTAAACATCATGTAATTATACACTTTAAATGGGCCATCACTCATCAGTAATTGTTTAAATTTAATGTGTGGATTAATTAAATACTAGACAACATAGTCGCACTTGGTGCGGTCATAAAGAAAACAAAACTTTTAAGATATAAAAGATAAAACTTACTCCCTCCGGTCCATTTTATCCGTCCCAAATTTTCTAATTTAATGTCTCATTTTACTTGTTCTTTTTTTACTTATCAAGATAAGACAAAAAAAAATTTCCCCATTATACCCTTAGTGTAATTAATTACTCCTTGTTATTAGTCATTCATCAATATTGGAACTAATAACAAGACACAATTAAGAGGGGCAAAATGGTAAAATTACATTACCAATCATTATTTTATTAATAGATGTGTCATCCTAATTTGGGACACGTAAAATGAGACGAAGGGAGTATATAAGTCAATTATCTCCAAAACTATTCATTATCGATTCTCAAATATATTTTATTTAAAGTAAAAAATATAAATATCATTATAGTCAACAAATTCATCATGCACTTGACTAATTCTTCAAACTAAATTGTAATTTAGATAACATCATGTAACAAAATAATTAACGTACTCTAATTAATTTTGTTGAAATTTTACTACAATGAAAATGATTATTGCTTATTCAATTTTGTTTTTGTTTTTTTCATTTGATAATCAGTCCTTATATTGATACCTAATTAAAATTATATTCACGGAGGAAATATTAGGGGATAACTTATAAAGACAATTTCCCACTTAAGGCTCAAACGTGAAAGAATAAGTTAATTAAGGATGAAAGAATATTTATCACTCCACTACAACACTTATAAAAATAATTTTCATTTATTTGAGTATTAACTTATTAAAAAATGTGAAAGTCTAATATATTTTCATATTTTTTAAAAATTAATAAAATGTACGACGCGTGAAGATTAATTTTTTTTGAATAAATGTATTAAAATAATTAAAATTTTCCTCATATGAAATAAAAGACATCAGAAGATATCCAATTGTGTTCCATTCAAAATGTAAATTGAAATACAACTTTAAATCTAAATGGGTAATCACATTCACATACATAAACATAACTTTTGTTTAACAAATTCAACAAAATGTGTTTTCATACATTTTCACCAATACAAATACTTTTTAGCATAATTTTATGAGAAGAAAGTGAACAAATATTATAAATACCTATAAGTTTTTTTATTTGTAGCGGCAACCCACCTATGATATATCTTTTGTATTTTCATATTTTTGAGTATCTACAATCAGTTTTGGCCATATATTATTATATAGTATAAAATAAGTAGCCAGAAGTTCAATAGTCTTTGCCAAAACGTTTGATTTTCTCATTCCAAAAAACAAAAGATATTGTTTGAATTCATGTCGTGGTATGACTCTTCATTGTACTCATTTACTGCATACTTAATTCTCTTCATGATTTCTCACTATCCTAATTGCTATTTATTTTGCATTTGTAATAAATATTAAATCTTGTTGTAATAACCCCATATATATGTTAAATTTTTTTCTAAAAAAATTAAGATAAAAGTTCAAATAAAGAAGTAAAAAAATAAATGCAATTGAAGGCCATAGAGAGTGCCACATCACCTTCTCTATATTTTTCCTTTATATATATATATATATATATATATTGATTATATGACGTAAAATTGAATTCACGCTTACCATACAACTCTAAAGATGTTGTATGTTGGGGGTTGAGGGAGAGAAAGAGAAAAAATTATTACCTAATTAAAAATTATTTCTCTTGCCTACATGCGCATGATTAAATAGTTGGGAGGTTGGTCTCCCATGTGGAAGACTTAAGATCAAATTCAGCCTCCGTCTGCTTTTTAGAATTGAGCTCATTGCATGAGGCTTACCTAGAGAAGTTTTCATCTCTGGTGTGGTTTGCACACAGTAATAGATTATCATAAAGTGCTCACTACAGAACACTCAGTTACTTTTCTTCAAGCAATAAAATTGCACGTAGCTGAAAAATCATTAATGAAATCATCTGCAAAACAAAGTATTAATCATGAGGCAATATATGTACAGAAGTTGTAACCACCGATAGCATCCATAACAACTTTAAGAATTAAAAATATAAAATCAAAGAAGCAGTCCAAAAAGAAAAGAAGGAAAAACAAATTCTAAAAAGGTGATCAGTGCATGTGTATTTTTTGTTGTTGGCAGGCATCTCATCAGAAAAACCCTAGATACCCATCTCTTGAATTCTATTCAGGGACTACGTTAAAATTTGTTTTATTTTCAAATAACGAAAAGTTACATGGTATTTAGTAACTTTAGTAGAAAAAAGATATTATTTTATCTGAATTTTTACTTTTAGAAAAATAGTTTCTCTTACATAGAAATACCTTTTCTAAAACACATTTGTATAAATTGTATTCCATTTTTTTTGGTAAGATAAATTGTATTTCATTTATTACTATTTAGGAGTCTTTAACGACTTGTGCTTGGCAAGTTTTCTATTTTGAATTATTTTAGGAGTCCTAAATTTCTTTTCATATATTTTAGGAGTCCTTAATTTAATTAAACAATAAATTGAGTGAAATAATAAAATGATAGTTTTGTAAGGGTCTTCAAACTATTAATATATTGCAGATATATATTGTATATTGTAGATTTAGATAAATGTAACGACCCGAGACAACCGCCTAGTCATAACACAGTGCTTAGGATCACATATGATCCCAAGCTAACCTATGGTACTGGCGTAACGCATGAGCAACTAAATATAAATATGAATAAGAGCTAAAATGACTGAGCAAAAGCATAATTATGAGATAAGCTATTTCAATATATTACTGTTACAGGTTTACAATACGTTAATCTAAGTGAAGGAGGACATAAAACTACATACAATAACTCTAACTGAGTATCTATGAAGCAACTACTAATACTGACTATTGGTAGTAGGGACATGACCCCAATTATCCCTAATCAATACATACAAATAAGAAAATGAAATACTGAAATTGAACTAACTTGAGTCCTTGAAATAAGAGAACTCATCAGCTGTTGGTTGGATGTAGTGATCTGCCTGATTATGATCCTGTTAATAAGCACTTGATTCTACATCACAGAAAAAATGTAGGGAAAAAGAGGTTTGGGATTAGTACTTTTGAATGTACTGAATAAATGAGATATACATTAGTCATGAAAACACTTAAAATATGGTTTAAAATCAAGGACATGAATCATTTACTGAAATATTTATTTAAAATATATTTGTATGCAAAAGCCGCGAGGCGTAGTGAAATCTCTAAATCATGAGCTAAAACATATCTATAATCTAGGTATTAGTAGAGGCAAAACTATTATATTTGATCTAAATCTAATGTTGAATGCTATAAACAATTTTGAGTGCAAATGAAAAGCAAAGAGCTGCCTATAGTAAAATGACCCTAGATAAAATAAAAAATTACTGATATACAATGATAGTCTGAAAAGCCAGAGTGCAAAAGCAAGTAAAACTAAACTTAGGGTCATCTACTAATATTGTGTCTGAAACTATATGATGTGAATTGATTCAAACCAAACTATAGAATCAAAACCAAAACTAAGATATGGAGAAAGGAAAGATAAAGATATACAGAACAAACAATAAGATAAAAACAAAGAAAAGAATTGAAAGCAATTAAAAGGTATATTAAATCCCAAAACCTCTATTCTGTAGTCCATATCTAAGCACCTAAATCATGCGTTAACTACAAGAGAATTGATTTCCATGCAACCAATATTTCTAAATGATAGTTCAATATAAGTTATTCAAAGATCACATACTTACACGAGAGTAATAGGTCATTCCGATCAAAGTTAGTCTCAAAATAAAAGGAAAACTCCTATTATAGGCTAAGGCTAATTATTACAACATTGGGACACAAAGTGACCCATTTTAGAAGAAATGGACAGATACCTACTCACTCATGTGGGAACACAAATGACACTAGAATGACCTGATAAGGTCACATGCAACCGCATTTACTCTTCTGCATATACATGTGGAAACGTATGTCCCTCCAATGCTTCTCTAAGCTTTTCTTTGCTTTCGTTTGATCTTGCCAATGCCCCTTGACCCTCTGTAGACATGTAATTTTGTTCCTTTTAAAAGTGATATTTTACCCATTCACCCTTGCCATACCATATATCCGACCCCCATGTCATTATCTCATCACAAAAGGACAAAAATAATAAAATTTCCAAAAAAAATTAATACCCCACCCAATTAAATTTAACCACCTACCTTATCCTAACCACTCACACTCCTACCTACCCAACCTCCTACTTCACTCATGTTTTGGGAAGACACACTCTCACAGGTCGAAAAACACACACACATAGTAAAAAAACTAGTAGAGAGGAGAAAGAGGGTAAACAAAGAGAGATAGAGAAAAAGAGAGGTGAGGAGACAGAGAGTGATGGTAGAGTGGAGAACAACAAGTTAAAAAGTCAACAGAGGCTGACTTTTTTGACAAATTTTGCCGAAAATCACCGTTGCCACCAGAAAATTTAAATTGTTCTACCTTTCCCGTCACAGCCTGAACTCGTCAGATCTTCGGCAAAGCAATAAAAATGACCTAGCTCCCGACTATCACCAAACTCATAGAAAAAAGCCAAAACAACTCACCACTACAAAAAGTAGCAAAACCAACCTCCAAATAGACTGAACCGACCGATTTCTATCTGATTCTGGTAGAATCCACCAGTAAATAAGTGAAATAGGGATGTGTTTTCTCAAATTTGGTACGGTTTCTTATTGGTTCATGATTTTTGATTTGGGTTGACGAAACATAATCAAGACTACACCGAGCCTAGGTTTATTTGCAATGAGGTTCAACTCGACGTCTCCAGTTGAGGTTTCTATCTTCTTATTCGATTATTATTTGAGTTCAAAAGCTTCAAGTTGAGGTCCAATTTTATTCTTCTTCTCTTTTAATTTTATTAAATTTATTTGTTTTTTGTGTGCTAGTTGGAAAACTCTTGAATATTTATTTATTGTGATCATATTGAATTATTGGGATTATGTTGAATGTATTCGAATAAGGAAATTAGATATGGTTTGATTAATGATTGATTAATTTTGGTTTAGATAAGAAATTGGTAATTTGAGAATAGAATCAAGGGTGGGAATTGAAAATCAATAAAAGGTGAATATTGGTTGTTTTGGTTCATTATCGATTGTTTAATTTGGAAAAGAGCATCAGTTTTGTTTAACCTCAATAGTATCATGTTTAGGGAGAGATTGATAGACAAATCTTAGGTTGTAGGCAACTCTTGTGATTCTATATCATCGAATGTATAAATATTTGTGTTGAGTGATTTCTCAATTTTTATCATACTGCATCAGATGTATTCATTTATCGAGGAATGTCTCAAGATCACACTATACTTATTTATTGGGGAATGCCCGAAAGTATCATGTACATAAGGGAGGCTCGTGATCAAGGCCTGAGGCATTGGGTAAAGAATAGCTAGAATAATTAGAATAGTTTAGGTTTTAATTTCAGCATTTTTTCGATTTGTAATAAATTGGACTGGACACTATTTTAGGATTTTGACTATTTGATTATTTATTTTTGGATAATGTGTGTTTTATTTAATTTATGCATTTCATAGTGTCGTACTAGATGATATACTCCCAAAGTGATCGTGGTCAAACCACGAGACTAATGGGTGCCTAACACCTTTTCCTTCTGCATAAAAATTCCTTAACCAGAATCTCTGTTCGTGGACTAGTTTTAAAAGAGTCAAAAAATTATTTTGAAAAGGATTTCCAAAGGTGACTTGGCACACCAGATTTATGCCAAGTGGTGACTCTGAATTTTGATTGTTAAAAGTCCTTTTCAGAATAAATTATTTTCTTTTTTCACTTAATAATAAAATTCTTTTCAAACTTAAAATGAATCTTTGTTAATAAAGACGTGTGACAGCTCTGGCGACTCCATTGGAAATTTTTCAAAATTCAAGATTATTTTTTAGTAGTATCGACTTAGTTTGACACTATAGGTGTATAAACATTTTATTTGTGTTATTATTTGTGTTTTTGTTTTATCATTATTTGATGCCTACGTCCTCTTTGTTTATAGTATCTCTTTATGTGTTACAGCTATATATCTGGTGTCATATGCATTACCCTGAGTCACTTCTTTCGCAATAAGTCCTGGAGTACACGTCGTGTACACGATCTCTAGTTGATTCACCCATATTTTAGGAGGAGGAGGAGTCGAACGTATGGAGTAGGTGGAAACCTCTCCCAGCTACTATCGACCATACGCTCCCCTAAATGACCTTGCTAGTGGACCCCAGCCTAGGTCAGCCTTTAGATCATACTTATCTGCATCATATTGAGACCTAATAGGACCCACTTAGTCCTTTGTAGGAGACTCATCTCTAAAGCATACTTACATGCTAATTATTGTATTTTTTAGGGTAAAATGGTCATTTGATAGACTGATTTGGGGAAAGCATATGCTAGAATTAAAGAAAGGTGGGTAGGCAAGGAAAAGTTCTAGAGAAAAAAGAAAAAAAAAAGTAAGTCAAAAAAGAGTTACGTAGTTTTTTAGAGCTCCTTATGGCTTTTGATTTTCATAATCCAAAAATTCAAAAGACTTTTACCTTTTGCACTCACTTCTAAAATACAAAAACAGCAAAAAAAATTTTCTTTTATTTCCTTTAGCAAGCATTCATAATTTAAAAATTTTTTAAAATTTTTTTTAATAGGATCTTTTTATTAAAAGGAATTCTAAAAGATTGTAGAAGTTTTGTACATTTCATATAACAAAAATACCAAAAAGATTTTTCTTTCATAGTTGTTGGTGTCATTTTCATGTGAAGTGTTAAATTTAAAACTCAAAAAAGATTTTATTGATGTTGTTCATTGTCTGTCTTTAGTCGTGTATCTCAAGTCATGGTTTAGTTTGTTATTTAATTCTTAACTGTCCAATTTGGATGAACTAAGCACGCTTGATTCTCTTCTCCCGAGAATGAGATACATAGGTAGCCCATCTAGGGTTTAGTGATCTTATTTAAAAAATTCAAAAAGATTTTCATCACTCTTCATTTAGAGTAAGTGTCATACGCATATTTAAAATAAAACTACAAAAAGATTTTTCTTTAATAGTTTCAAGTTTCATTTTTGTATGAAATTAAAAACTGAAAATCTAAAATGATTTTTCTTTGTGATCATAGGTTTCATTTTGAATAGGGATTTTAAAAGAAAAAAATTCAAAAATATTTTCGTCAATTCCTTGACAATTTGTTATTTTCTTTTCTTCTTAAAGTTTCAAGAAAAATAAAAAGAAAAAGAGTTAATGGGTCATTTTGTGGACAAATTTCACAAACTATGCATACCTGATTCTCCTCTCTTGAGGGTGAGATACGTAGGCGCCCTTCTAAGGTTTGTTGATCTTTAAAAAAAGAAAAAAAAGAAAGAAAAAGAGCTTCTGAAAAAGTATTGCATTCTAACACCTTTGTTATTTCTTATTCAGTTAGTTTAAGGTGATTGGTTTGTGGTATTTTTGCTGGTCCTCCATATTACATTAAGTTTAAGGAAGAGATTTATGTCCATAAATAATATAGAGAGTGACATCATGGATTAGACAAAGAGTCAAGAAAATGAGAGTTTAAAGCAAGAGATTGTGAGTTTGAGGCAACAAATGATGGAAATGTCTCGAGCTTGGGCCAGTAGGCTGCCTTCTCCTCCATTTCCCACTATTGACCCACAAATACCTTGAGTTTTTCACCAAAATTGCAAGGTCAGTTTTCTGTTATTGGTTATGCCCCACAATATGCCTCAGAATTTACTCTAAGCCAAAAGCATCCCAATGCTTCCATCGCTCATTATCTATCTCTTTTATATAAATCTACCACATTTATAGCACCAACCATCGTCCCTACTTTTATTTCTCAACCCTCTACTGAGGCTTCCACCTTAGCTTTTCATCCGGCGATTATGCTTCCCTAATATGCTAGTGAGTTGATGTTCAATACTCTTTTTGATCATTATTATAATCCTAAGGTCACATTTATGTTAATTAGACTACAAAAACTTCTTACAAAGAAGTTGACATAGCAAAAGAGCAAGAGAAAATGGCTAGGAAAATGATGAGCACAAAAAAGGCTATGAAAATTTTTTTGGGACTTGCAAACTATGAAGATGTTGCATATAAGGACTGGGGCATGTATTCAAGTGTTAAAATCCCCCTAACTTTGAGGTATCAGAATTTAAGGAACATGATGGGTACGAGGATTCTGTAAAACACTTGGAACGATATTGCCATCAGTTGGGGGGGGGGAGGGTGACTGAAGGAAAGAAGAAGTAAAACATACTCATTATCGTTCTTGGGGAAAAACGGAGATCGAGAGGTCCCACTCAGGAATATTGTCAATCGCAATCCTGAGCTAACGTATCAAATCTACATGCTCTCTTACAACAAGGTTTCTCTTTGCAAAATCCAAGATATTCTATTTCACTTCCTCAGTATTCTTTAAATAATGCATAACGGTATACTCATCCGCCTTCTTATCAACAATGGCATGCACTGGTCCCTCAACATCATTCTTCAGCCCCACATATTTATCAAGGAGCTTCTAAGTCGTAGTTTTAACTGAGGCCAGAGTTTTCAAAGAGGAGGAAGTCAAAATATAATTTTACACTAATTAGGAAATCGTATGCCAGTTTATTTCAAAGAATGAGAGATTTTGGCATGATCACTCCTCTCCTTGAGTGTACTCCAGATCTACATTTAAGAAATTTTGATTCTCATGTACTATGTGCATATCATTCTGATATTCAGGGTCACAGTGTTGAAGGTTGTAGTGCTTTGAAAAGAGAAGTAGAAAGGATGATTCAAGAAAAATTGATCATAGTACAAAACATTGACACTACGAAGGTCACATAAAATCCTTCACCAACTTATGATAATGCACAATATGTGGGAAGCAATGAGTTAAGCATGGGGATTTAGAATTTATTTGTTGAAGGGAATGTGTCTGACAGTGGTGAAAGCTCTAGTCATGCCAATGTGCATACCAGTGGCTAAGATGTCAGGCAATAATTGAGATGTCACTCCTCTTTTTACTAAGAAGGGGTCTGGTATTTTATTTTTCTTTCTTTTCTATTATCCAAATTATTTTAGGATTGTAGTTTGGGATCTATTTTGTTTTGTCCCTTTGTCATTTATGTCCAAACCCTTTTATCTTTTATTTTTGCTCAATGGAGTCTCTTTACCTTTTGTGTTTAATATGTGTTGTTTGTTTGTTTTCTTTACATAGTACATGTTATGTTGGTTCTAATGATAGGACATGCTGGCAAAATTTTCAGTAAGATCTTAAAATGCAGTTTAAGCATGAACTTTGAATCAGAGGGCTAAAGTTAGAAAAAAGTATCTGAGAAAATAGGTAGAGTGCTTAAACATTTGGTGACAAGATGAAGCCTTCATTGAAAATCAAGGAAATTATTTTGAAAATTAGAAGAATAACTTGGTCATGAACTGAAAGACATGTCTCAATTAGGTCAAACAGTTGATGCGTGATCCTATATCAAGAGAAACTAAAAGAAAATCAGATCCACAAAAACATAGTTCCTTCGATGTGAGGGATGTACAATAAAGATGGAGTTGTATGTTGGAAAAGTGTAGAAGAAGTAGTGACACACATGCTCAATTCAAGTTAATGATATAAAAAGTGTCATAAATGGTCTTCATTTCCCACTTCCATATTGCATGCTTTGTATTTGCATTTTTTAATGATTAATATGATGAAGGCATTTTATTCTATTATCCAAACATGGTATCATCCTTTGTTTACCCCATTTGAGCTTTATTTCCACCTTTTCTTTCATACCTCTCTTTTGGAATCAAGATAGAGTCAGTGAAGTTCAAAAGTAAAGGTGTCTAGCAAAATAATAGAGTCGGAAAAGTTTCAAAAGGAAAAAAAGAGAAAAATGGGTCCAAAAAGAAAGAAAAGAGATGAGTGTCAAGAAAAATAGTGTCAAAAAAGGTCCCAAAGAGAAAAGAGTCAATAAAAGAGAAAAAAAGAAATCAGAATCAAGCAAAAGAATGAGTTATCGAAACTATGTTTGACCTGATTCTCCTCTTTTGAGTATGAGATACGTAAGAAGCCCTACACTGGGTTCGATCCGACCAAATAAACAATTGAGAAATTACCTAGTCAAAAAAAACTGGGGCATGGGTTAATTTCCATTGTTTAAGTCGATTCCAAAAGTTGTAAGTCTCACCCCACTTCAAGTGTCGTTTAGGCCTCATGCTAACCTTTCTTCAAACCTTATCAAAAAGCCAAGTTATAACAAAAAAAGACCTTGAGATCAATCTTTAAGGATGTTAAGGCTAATCATGCAATGGATATGATAATGGATTTTGAGAACAACTTGTCTTCCTTAGCATAAAGAAACAGGAGAGAAATAAACTGAGAGAGTATTATTGGTGAAAACCTTCACGGGCATCGTAAGACGATTGTGAGTTGAGAAAATGAAATGAGAGAGTCTTATTGGTGAAAACCCTCATGACCATCGTAAGATTATTTTAAGTTAAAAAAACAAAAATGAGAGAATCTTGTTGGTGAAAACCCTCACGGATATCATAAATGATAGTGAGCTGGAGAAAACATGAACGAGAGTGGCTTGTTGGAGAAAACCCTCAAAACGTCACTAGACGAATGAGGTATGTGAGTGCAATTGGCCTATGGAAGCAACTCAATTTCAGGGTCATTAACTTAACAAAAATTGGTGAAAGTTTGGATGGAAAGATCAGACAGTTTAATCCTAAATTCATATCATAATTATTAGAGTTGACTGTCACTTTTAGATAAATTTTTCTTATCTTTGTTTTAATGGGGATATTCATTGTCTATTATTTCTTCTTTATATTTTTATTTTTATTTTCTTGAGTCAGTTATTCAAATGGAGAATTATTTTTCTTGTGTCTTTGAGTCAAATCAATGTCAAAGCAAGTGAGAAAAGATTTCAAAACTGGCTACCAACTTCTTCAATTGCAAAGCAAGACAAAAGGCCAGCATATAGAAGAAGCATGATTGTAAGTCAAAAAAACGCATGCAGAAAGTTTTGTCAATAGACAAATTTAGGGGATTCACGAAAATACTAAGGTTTAAAGGGGATTATCTGAGAAATATAGCAAAACAGAGAGACTGTGTTTGTTTTAGAGTCACTCTTAATAATCTTAATTTGGATCAATGTTGCAGCAAGACCATGATATGTCACTAGTTGGAAGCAAGATGAAATATCACAAGTGCAAGAGCAATCATCTCGAAAGCTAAAGTCACAAACCAACTACCATGTTTAAAACTTACAAGATTTATTTGTTTGAAATAGAAACACATGTTACCTTCAAATCAAGGACTTCAGAGCCTGAAATATAAAATGGCACATTGCCTCTCTTTTGCGAATGCAAGAGGAAGTACTTCTACACAGGTTCGGTAGATAAAACCATGGTAAAAACTCATAATCCAATATATCTAGGAGACACACTTTCTTGATTGGGTAATTCAGGTTTATTTATTAGGTGATGCACTTTCTAAACTGAATGTTAACTCCTAGAAATCACACTTTCCACTTGAGTCCTTCCATCAAATCTTTAGAAGATGTATATTCTTATGTTGGTAATTTAAGTGGAATTGGTAAAGAGACGCATTTCCTTGTTTGAGTAATTGAAGCAACATTTATAAGGAGACACATTTCATTATCTGGGTAATTTAAGTGTCATTTGTAAGGAGACACATTTCCTTTTTTGGTTAATTTAATCAATATTTGCAAGGAGACACATTTCTTTGTCTGGGTAATTCAAGTGGCACTTGTTAGGAGACACACTTCCTTGTTGGGTATTCAAGTTTTTCTTGTTAGGTGGTTAATTTCCTAACTTAAGCCTTGATTCCTAGAAAATGAAATTTCTTGTTGAGTCATTCCATTTGACCCTTAGGAGACCTACTTCCTTTTTGGTATTCAAGTCTCGCTTGTTTGGTGGTTCACTTCCTAACTTAAGCCTTGACTCCTAGAAAATAAAATTTCTAGTCGAGTCATTCCACTTGACCCTTAGGAGATACACTTCCTTGTTGGTATTCAAGTTTTGCTTGCTAGGTGGTTCACTTCCTAACATAAGCCTTGACTCCTAGAAAATGAAATTTCTAGTTGAGTCATTCCATTTGAACCTTAGGAGACACACTTCCTTGTTGGCATTCAAGTTTTGCTTGTTAGGTGGTTCACTTCCTAACTTAAGCATTAACCCCTAGAAAATAAAATTTCTAGTTGAGTCATTCCACTTGACCCTTAGGAGACAGACTTTCTTGCTGAAGCCTTGACTCCTATAAAATACACTTTCTAGTCGAGTCATTCTTCTTGATCCTTAGGAGACACACTTCTTTGTTGAATATTCAAGGTTTGCTTGTTAGGTGGTTCACTTCATAACTTAAATCCTCACTCTTAGAAGATGTACTTTCTAGTCGAATCCTTCCATATAACCCCTAGGAGACATGCTTCCTTATCCTCAAGAGATGAATTCATTGATCAGAGTTTTGAGTCACCCTTGCATTATGCATTTTGCAAGTAATAGTGATTGAGTTTGACACCCACAAAAGTTTGTGATGATAAACTGGGGCAAAATTTAATTCATGTTACTTGGAACCTCACTTTTGGACCCTCCTAGAAAATGGGACTTTACTTTTCTGGAAAATAGAATCTCTCTTTATAATAATCTTTGTTTGGGATAATGTTTGTTCTAGTTTTGGTTTTAATTTTAGGAACCCACCTAGAAAACAGGGTGCGGTAGTTGCAAATCAACAATCCGAGGAAATAAAAAGTCCAGAGACCGCTCGGAGAATAGAGTGATGACATTGAAAGTCAATAAAGTGAGGAAATTACAAGTCGAGAGCCCGCCAGAAGAACAGGCTAATGAAATTGAAAATCAAAAGATTAAAAAATAGCAATTCAGGAGTCCACCTAGAGAACAGGATGAAGAAATGGAAAATCAAGCAACAAGATGAAGAAATTGTAAGTCAGGAGTCCGCTTGGAGAACAGGGTGAAGATCTTTAAATTCAAATTTAAAGTACAGAAATCCCACATGAAAGAACATGGTCAATGTTTGAGTTCATCTCCAACACCAAATATTGTATGGAGAATGAATCTATTCTCAAGTTCAACCCAAATAAGATTAGGTATTTTGTCATTTTGAAAAGCATCGAAGACCCAAGACAAAAATCAAGAGATGTTGCATAGATAGGACTTTTGTAATTTCATTTATCCTTTTAACTTGCAATTTTCATTTTGATGTAATAACAGAGCCGTGGATCGGAACCTCAATAGGACCTCACTCGACTCTCCAACTTGGTATTGTCCCTCTCATTCCAACCCTTTGAGATACTTATGACTTGATTCCCTAATAATTCAGGTAGGTAGGATGTCCTAAATCAAGACTCAGTAGCATTCTGTCTTTCTCTGTCACCCTTTTGAATAATGATCAGGTTAAAATTTTGTCTCATTGTCTACTTCTTTATCTGTAAACACTTTGTGTTTACATCCAAAGAGAGGCATGATGTAGACACATAATTTTGTCCCTTCTAAAATTGAACTTTTACCCATTCACCCTTGCCATACCGTGTACCCAACCCCCATGTGATGAACCCTTCACAAAAGGACAAAAATAACAAAATTCCCAACAAATTAACACTCCACCCAATAAAATTTAACCACGTATCTTATCCTAACAACTCATACTCTTACCCACCCCACTACCCTACCTAACCTCCTACTTCACTTATATTTTCCCCATTTTCCCCCAATAATAGGTTATACACACAGAATAATATACATACCTTACATCATACATACTCAGGGAAGAAACGCTCTCACAAGACAAAACACACACACACACAAAGTAAAAAAACTAGTAGAGAGGAGAAAAATAATGAACGGAGAGTGACAGAGACTATGAGAGGCAAGGAGATAGAGAGTGAAGGGAGAGTGGATATCAACAAGAGAGAAAGCCAATAGAGGCTGATTTTTCTAGAAAATTTCCACTAGAAAATGCCTTTTCTGCTAGAAAATTTGAACTGTTCTACCTTTCCCATCACGGTCTGAGCTCGCCGGAGCTCCGATGAAGTAATAACAACGAGCCAGTTTTTCCCATCACCAAACCCACCGAAAAAATGCCAAATAAACTCACAACCACTGAAAGTAGCAAAACCAGTTTCCAAACTAACTGAACCGACCCATTTTGGTCTAATTTCAGTGGAATACGATGGTAAACGAGTGAAATTAGGGCATTTTTCTCAAATATAGTATGGTTTCTTGCTGGTTCATAATTTTTTATCCGGGTTGATAAAAAACAATTAAGACTACACCGAGGCTGGGCTTATTCGCATTGAGGTTCAACTCGAGGTCTCCGATTGAGGTTTCCATCTTCTCATTCGATTAATATTTGAGTTCAAAAGCTTCAAATGGAGGTCCAATTCTATTCTTGTTCTCTATTAATTTTTTTTAGATTTATTTATTTTTATGTGCTAGGTGGAAAATTATTGAATATGTGTTTATTGTGATCATGTTGAATTGTTGGGAATATGTTGAATGAAAGGAAATTGGATATGGTTTGATTAATGATTGATTAATTTTGATTTAGATGAGAAATCGGTAATTTGAGAATAAAATCAAGGGTGGGAATTGAAAATCAATAAAAGAGGGATATTGGTTGTTTTGGTTCATTGTTGATTGTTTAATTTGGAATAGGCATCGATTTTGGTTAACCTTGATAGTATCATGCTTAGGCCAACGATTGATAGGCAAATCTTAAGTTGTGGGTTGGCAACTCGTAGGATTCTATATCATTGAATGTATAAATATTTATGTTGAGTGATTTCTCCATTTTTATCACACATCATCAGATATATTCATTCACCGGGGAATGACTTGAGTTCACATTGTACTTATTCATAAGGGAATGCCCTGAAATATCATGTATACAAAAGAGGCTCGTGATCAAGGCTTGAGGCATCGGGTAAAGCATATCTAGGATAGTTAGAATAGTTTAGATTTTAATTTAAAAAATTTTATTTTGATTTGTAATAAATTGGATTGGACACTATTTTGGGGTTTTGACTGTTTGATTGTTTATTTTTATTTGTTATGTGTTTTGTTCGGTTTATACATTTCATAGTGTTGTACTAGCTGATATGTTCCCAAAGAAATCATGGTTGAACCACGGGTCACCTAAAACCTTCCCCTCGATCAGCAAAATTCCTTAACCAAAATCTCTGTTCGTGGATCAGTTTTAAAAGAGTCAAAAAATCATTTTGTAAAGGATTTCCAAAGGTAACTTGGCATACCAAATTTAAGCCAAATGGTGACTCTGAGTCGTGATTGTTAAAAGTCCCTTTTGGAATAAATTGTTTTCTTTTGTCACTTAATAATAAAATCCATTATAAACTTAAAATGAATCTTTTTGGTAAAAAAGGGGCGTGACACCCTCTTTGAATGTAATCTCCATCCTTTGGCACCCATTTGATAGAACTAAGGGGTCATCAAGTGCCTCTAACTTCATGATCATCCCATATAAAGGTCAGGAAGAATTTTGAATTGTATCATCTTCCCCTTCTTGAAGAAGATTCATCCTTCGAATCGAAATCCTGGAAGAATAAGAGAAGGAAAAAAATCAATATTTCCTTGAAGCATCAGGGTTAGCGCAAGGGTTAACATCAATATTTCCATGCCAAGGAGGAATACATTTGACATAAAACTAATGATCCTTCATTATCAATAAAATGAATTCATCATCATACACTACATAATGGCATTGGTTATTAGAAGCATTATGAAATAAGGAAACTACCACGGTCATATAACACACGTGTTTCTTTATTTCATCATAAGACCATACCCGAGAATTCCCACTTCTATCTAAAACAAATCCAATATTAGTATAGACGTCATCAAATATAAAGAGGTAGTAAAGGAAGGTATGAAGAAGATGAGTATCATCCAAGGTGTTTACCTACTTAAGAGTAGCAAGGAATTCAAGAAAGTTAGTAATCAAGTCACTAGAAGTTGGAACAACCAAGGAAGGAGTCAAGTCATTAGGATACACATTATTCTTCTTTTCAAGATAACTTAAGTTCAAATAAAATGCATTTTTAACACAAACATGGCCATCACCATAGGCAAAGAAATAGAGAAGAAAAGAGTTGAGGATACCATTCTCATCTAAATTAATCTTAAACATATATATATATATAAGAAGAGGAGACAAGACAGTTTAAGTATATTACACCCTTTCCCTTT
Organism: Capsicum annuum; assembly: GCF_002878395.1. Lineage (NCBI taxonomy): Eukaryota > Viridiplantae > Streptophyta > Magnoliopsida > Solanales > Solanaceae > Capsicum > Capsicum annuum. The sequence continues at coordinate 176,570 of NW_025891373.1, forward strand.
AAGTAACTTCCCAAAAGAAGTGCATTCACTAATGGAGGAATCCTATTAGATGAATTAGAGGATCTATGAGAAACCAATTGTCACAACCCAAACTAAGGCCTAGTCGTGACAGGTATCTCAAGCCCAGTAAAGGACGGAGACCACCCCCTTAGCATAACCTTTAAAGCACAATAAGAGAATACAGCAAAAGCCAACCAAATAGTAATAAGAAGAATAGATAAGTCAAATGGAAATGCTATGAATAAAAGAAAAACCAACCAACCCAATACTGTCCACAAAAGACTAAACTAAAAAATATCAACTAAGTCAGGACATGCCTTTGACTATGACAAAAGAGTCCAAAACAGTAAGACAATAAAAAACTAATGAAATGGTCGGGCCTTCTGAAAGATAGAGGCTAACCACTCAACAGCAGATCTACAGATGTACCTTACCACTTAATGCTACATAGAGGTAATAGAGAAGCCTCAAACCATACAGCATGAAAAGATACAACATCCACGGGCGATCAGTGGGGTGATCACTGGCATGTAACATAGTAAAAAGGGATAAAATAATGTAATTTATCAAAACCAGTCAAAAACCACTTACATAACATTCCTATATACATATATAAGATGCCGGGATAGGGACAAGGGTCATGAACATGAGAGTTGAAACCATTAGCCTAAATTGTGTAGCTCACTCCGTCCTAAAGGAACCCACGGGCTATATGGGTCCAGCTCTCCCTGCTAGAAGGGCCTCAAGCATGTTGGCCGCACGAACTAAGGAAAGTCTAAAGACGCTAAGGTGATAAATATTTGAAATGTGGTATGTATCTAGACACATGATTATATAGACCCCCGCATCGATAAAAGTGGTTACCAGTGTTTGTTCCCCTAGGACTGCACCTTCACGATGAGCTACATAATTTTCTTTAAGCCTAGACTAAAGCAATTTGCACATAAACCCAACCATTAACTAAGGAGTCTTTATTAAGGCATTTACCAAGTTGGTATCATCATACCAGAATTCTTGCAAGCTAATTCAATTATGCCAAACTAGTACATTTAACCATTAGACTCCCAAGTTCTATTTAAAATCCAAAACCATGGCCACCATGGCCATTCCAAAATCACTATTATACATTTATCCTTTAATGCAATGCAATATTTTCAAAGGACAAGTTAAACCATGTAAACATTCATATTTAAAACCAATATTGTAAAGTGGGTTGAGGTTAACACCATAATTAAACAAAAATTTCATCAATTTAGGGAAACCCATGTCCCCATTCCAATCCCTCTAACAATGCACCCTTTCAACCCCCAAAACCATCAACTAAAGCATGAATGTCACATTTAAACCATAGGGAAACAATTCAAGTAATAATCCATCAAAAGCTCTCAACCCAATTTCAAACTCATTAATTCAAATCGCATGAAAAATGATTAAATCAATGCCACAATGAAAAATTCAAGTTAATGAATGAGAAACATTACTTAAATACCAAAGAATTTGAATAAGAAAAATCAAAGTTTGAAGCTTGAATGATGAATTCTCTATAAAAACCTTGAGTTTTCTTGGTTTGGGAGTTAAAGAAGAAAAAAGTTGAGATTGATCTTTGAAACTAAAGGAAAAGGGTCACTTTAATATTATAAAGTCGTTTAATGGGTAAAAGGGACAAAGAGTCCCTCACCCTAAGTAAAAAAACAAAAACTGAATGAAAAATACATAGCAGTGTGGCACACCGCTATTGCAGAGGCTTACTGCCTCGGGTTCCCAAAATGGCCTCGAACCCCTTATGAAAATTCAAAACTTTCATAAAACATCCTTTTAGAATCCATTAACATAATTAAATTCAAAAATCGACATTATGTATGCATGAGGGTCAAAAATAAATTTATTTAAATTTTGCGGGGTCTTACTATATCCCCCTTAGGATTATTCATCCCAGCAAAATGAGTTAGGATATTTTTAGTATGACAATAACAAGAATGCAGTGGAATGCAAAGATAAATTTAGAATACGACAAGAGGGAAATGAAACTCATACCTTAAGAATTTTCAACCATTATGGGGAATAAGAACGGATACTTGGCTCTTTCCTCAGCTTCTCATGTAGCTTCTTTCACCTTTTGGTTTCTCCAAAGAACTTTCATCGAAGTTGTTTCCTTTGTCCTCAATCTACGGACTTGCCTATCTAATATGTCAACCCAAAACTTTCTCATAAGATAGTGAATTTGTCACACCAATATCCTCAACAGATACTATCAAAGAAGGAATACCCACACACTATTTCAGCATAAACACATAGAAATAGGATGAATTGAGGATAAACTTGTTTGTAAATCTAACTCAAATATCATATCCTCAATTCTCTTTAAATATAATATGGACCAATGTAACAAGGACTAAGCTTACCCTTCTTGCCAAACCTCATGACTACTTTCATAGGAGAAACCTTTAAGAACACCCAATTGCTCACCTTAAACTCTAACTCTCTTTGCCTTATATCTACATAAGACTTTTGGTAACTTTGAGCAGTCTTAAGTCTCTCTCTAATGCTTTCACCTTCTCCATGTCTTGGTGAACTAAATTAGGGCCAAACAATCTAGTCTCACTTACCTCAAATCACCCAATAGGGGAGCTACACCTTCTACTATAAAGAGCCTTGAAAGGATCCATTTGGAAGCAAGAATGGTAACTATTATTGTAAGAAAACTCAATAAGAGACAAATGGTGAACCCAACTTCCCTTAAAATCAATAACAGAATCCCATACCATATCCTCCCAAGTAAGAATAGTAAACTCTACTTGTCTATCCATTTAAGGTTAAAGCAGTGATAAGATTCACCTGAATACTCAAACCATTCTAAAACAAACACCAACAGTGAGAAGAAAATTTACATAGCTCAATCTAAAAAGATGGAAACCGGTGCTCCATGCAACTTAACTATCTCCTGAATGAACAACTTAGCATAATCCTCTTTTGAGTAGTTAGTCCTTACAAGCAAGAAATGAGCATACTTAGTCATTCTATCTATAATGACACAAATAGAATCATACTAATTGCGAGACATGGAAGACCCATAATGAAATCCATATTAATCATTTCCCACTTCCATATGGGTAATTCTATCTCATGGTACATGCCACCAGGCCTCAAATGTTCAACCTTGGCTTGCTGACAAACCATGCACTTAGCAAAAAAATTTGCAACATCTTTCTTCATATTATTCCACTAATAGATTTTCTTTAAGTTATGATGCATCTTAGTTGAACCCGAATGAACTATATATCGAGACTGATGATCCTCGGTCAAAATCCTTTACCGCAGACTATCAATATCAGGAACACACAACCTTTCTTGATACCTCAAGATGCTACCTCCCCTAATCTCGAAAACCATAACTTTTTCTGACTCACATCATCTTAATCAACATAAGTATGGGATCCAGTCTCCTTAACCTAAGCACGAAGAGATGATTTAACCACTTTGTGAACAATCACACCTCCATCCTCAAAGTCCAATAGGTGAACTCCTAAGTTAGCCACCCTGTGAATATCCTTTACTAATCCTCTTTTCTCCACATCAACCTGAGATAACCTTCCCATAGAAAACCTACTAAGAGCATTAGCAATGACATTAGCTTTACTTGGATGGTAGTACAAACTCATGTCATAATCTTAAGAAATTTGAGCCACCGCCTTTGTCTAAGATTCAATTCCTTCTGTGTAAATACATATGCAAGATCTTATAGTCTGAATAAATATCCACATGCACCCTATATAGGTAATTGCACCAGATCTTCAAAGAAAAGACCACAACCAACAACTCTAGATTGTGAGTCAGGTAATTCCTTCCATGAACCTTAAGCTACCTAGAAGCATAGGCTACAACCTTACAATATTGCATCAAAACACAACCCAGTCCCACATAAGATGCATCACAATATATAACAAACCCATCAATACCCTCAGTCGGGGTTAAAATAGGCATAGAAGTCAACTTATCCTTCAACTTCTCAAAACTACCCTCACAAGCATCAAACTGTAAAAACATAACCTTTTTCTGATCAACTTCGTCAGTGAAACAACAATAGATGAAAACTCTCCACAAAACTCCTATAGTAGTCTGCCAAACCCAAGAAGCTACTAATATTAGTTGGAGTCATGGGTCTAGGAAACTTATTAACTGCCTCAACTTTCTATGGTTCAACCTTGAAACCCTCACTAGAAACAACATTCCAAAAAAAGTTCACAACACTTAGCAAAAATTCATACATAGAAAATTTTGCATACAACTTCTTATCATTAAGAGTCTGTAACACAATTCAGAGGTGATTGACATGATCCATCACTCTTAGTGTACACCAAGATATCATTAATAAAGACTATAAGAAATCCAAAAATTTCTTGAGCACCGATTCATATGATCCATATAAGAAGACAGAGAATTAGTCAACCTAAATTACATAACTAAATACTCATAATAGGTTTGGAAAGTAGTCTTGGGAATATCAACCTCCCTAGTTTTTAGCTGATGGAAGCCCAAACGAAGATCAATCTTGAAAAAACACGTAGAACCCTAAAGCTGGTCAAAGTGATCATCATTCCTAGGGAGATAATACTTATTTTTCTATGTAACTTTATTCAGCTGCTGATAGTCTATTCACATCTGAAGAGACATATCTTTCTCCCGTATGAAAAGTATAGGGGCACCCCATGAAGAAACATTAGGACAGATAAAACCCTTATCTAGAAGATACTTCAATTACTCCTAATGTTCATTTAGTTTAGCTAGAGCTATTCTATAAGGAGGAATAAAAATGGCATGAGTATCTGGCAGAAGATCAATCTCGATATATATTTCCCCATTGGTAGGAATTCCAAGAAGATCATCGAGAAAAACTTCAGGAAACCCATTAACCACAAGGATAGATTGTAAAAAAGAACTTTTAATGCTAGAATTCTTAACTCAAACTAGATGATATAGACACCTCTTAGAAATAAATTTCTACGCGCTAAGATAGGAAATAAACTTCCCTTTGCGTACCAAGTAACTCCTATCATATTCAATTACCATTTCACCAGGGAAATAGAAACTGACATTTTAGGTCCTACAATCCAAAGAAGTATTGCACGAATAAAGCCAATCCATAACCCAGATTACATCAAAATCCACCATATCAAGTTCTATAAAATCTATCAATGTCTCTTTATGAAGGAATAATAGAATCATCTACTAGAATAGAAATAGAAAAAGGGTCAAAAATTCTTTCAGGATTAGAACTAATGTGTACAACCACATAAAGGGTCACTTAAGATAGGGATACACATCATGAGAGAAAAGCTATAACATACCAGTGACAACATCTAGGGATGCCTTAGATTTATAATGAGTAGCCAGTGCATAAAGGCAATTTCAGCAAGTATCGGTACCTGAAGTGGCGTCGTTAGGTGTAGGAGCTAAAGAAGTGGAGACCAAAACCTTATTAGCTATAGTGGCATCTTTAGCTATAGGACAATTTCACTGTAGATAGTAGGCTGACCATAATTAAAACACAAGTTCCTCCCCTTCTTAAAATACCCATGATAAAGCTGTCTACAAAATTGACAAAGAGGATAAGGTGGGTCCGATTGAGCTCTACTGGCCTGGAGAATGGGCACCCCATTCCTTAGGATCACTGCAAGCCTAAATATGACAATTATTAGAAGGCTTAGGATAAGGAGAACTATTTTTCAAATATGAATTTCCCCAATTCTTCTTCTTATTCCACTATCGACCATCCCACCCATTATTTTACTAACTTATAACCTGCTCTGAATATGTAAACTTCTTATCTACCTCTCTCCCATCTCTGATGACTTTTTTTCTCATATTCCACCTACTGCATATAAACCACAAGCCTGGAGATGTCCATATCATTATTCAACATAGCAGTCTTGTACTCCGACATCAAATTATGAGACAAAATAAAAGCAAACTACCTTATTTTGGATATCATATTAGACACTAACTCCAAAGCATAATGAGTCAATTGCTAGGAATTTAGGACATACACCTTGACAATTATTTTTCCTTGCTTTAAGTTTACAAACTCTTCAACTTTAGCCTCCCAAACTCTTGAGGAAAAAATGATAAGAAAAATCACCTGAAAACTCATCCTACACTGCCGATTCAGGATCATCGCACCTCATTACTTCACACTCCTCATATCACTAATAAGCCATATATTTTAACTTATAGGTAGAAAACTCCATACCCTCTTAATTAGTATCATAGATAACCCTAAAATCTTCTCTATCTCATAAAAAAACCATGAGGATCCTCTTTAAACTTAGAGCTTATAAAGGTTGAGGGGTTCAACCTTATGAACTGGCCAAACTCGGTGACCTCAAACAATCTGGCAACATGATTAATATGATTAGGTCGATGGCACTATGATGCCACCAACTGAGGAAATATATAAATAGACTAAAGGAACTCCACATTAAAAATATCTACTTGAGGTGATTGAGCATGAGTATTACTAGCCCAAAAAGCCTAAGGAGGACTAGTAGGGATTGGTGGAACCCCACATGGAGTGGTACAATTAGGAGAAGGAAGCCTAGACTAGGTCTATACTACATAAATAGCGCAAGTTCCCTGCATATTTTCTTTAGGCATAGTAAAGGTTCCAACAGAGTTTCTACGGCTATCAGATTTTCGAGGAGGCATGATCTGAAATATGACTAAGCTAAGAGTTAGAGAAGCTTTATGATAACTATACTCTATAGCCTGAAATAGAACATAAGAAATGAAAACATTACTATATGTATCATAGCCTCCCCCTTATAAGTATGGTATGCTACATACCTATAAAAGGGCCTCTACTTAACATAGCTTTATAGATACCCAAGTACCTTAAACTGTGCTATGATACCAAGCTTGGCAGGACCTAAACTAGGTTCTAGTTAAGATAGGTATCTCAAGCCCACTGAGGGCTGGAGACCACCCTCTTAGCCTAACCTCTAGATCATAATAAAAGAATACAGTGGAATCCAACCAAATAGTAAAAAGAAAAATAGATAAGTCAAATGGAAATTCTAAGAATCAAAATAACCAACCAACCCATTACTATCCACAAAAGACTCTAAACAAGAAATACCAACAATGTCGGGACATGCCCCTAACTATAAAAAAAGAGTACAAATTACTAAGACAGGAAAGAAAAAATGAAATAATTGAGCCTTTTGAAAGATGGAGGCTCACCACTTCATAGAGGATCAATAGATATATCTTACAATTTAATGCTGCATAGGGGTAATAAAGAAGCCCTCAGACCCTACATTATTAAATGATGTAGCATCTAGGGATGGTTAGTAGGGAGAGCACTAACATGTAACTCGGTGGAAAGGGATAAATCTATTCCATTTACTAAAACCAGTCAAAAACCACCTTCATAACATTCATATATATATATTTAGGATGCCGAGATAGGGACAAGGCTCATGAACATAACATTTTAAACCATTATCCTAAATTGTATAGCTCGCTCTATTCTAAAGGCACTCACAGTCAATATGGGTCCATCTTCCTAGTTAGAAGGACACTAATGTGTGTTAATCGCATAAATAAAAGAAAGTCTAAAGACACCAAGGTGATTGCAATCTAAAATATAGTATGTATCTAGACACACGGTCATATAGAATTCCAAACTAACAAACGTATTTTACAGTGTTGGTCCCCCTAGGACTACACCGCCACAGTGAGCTACACAACTCCCTTTAAGCCCAAATAAAAATAGCTTGCATATAAACCAAACCATTAACTAAGGAATCTTTATTAAGGCATTTAGAAACTTGGTATTGTTATACAAAAATGCATGCAAGCTAATTCAATTATGCCAAACCAGTCCATTTAACCATTAAAATCCCAAGTTCTAATTAAAATCCAAAATTATGGCCTCCAAGGGCATTCCAAAATCACTGCTATCCATTTATCCTTTAATGAAATGCAATGCTTTTACAGAACAAGTTCAACTATGTAAATATTTATATTTAAAACCAAGATTATGAAGTGGGTTGAGGTTAATACACTTATCAAGCCAAAATTTCATCAATTTAGGGAAATCCATGTTTCCCATTCCAATTCCTATAACAATGCACCTATTCAGCCCCAAAAACCATAAATTAAAACATGAAATACATATTTAAAACATAGGAAAAACAACTCAAGTAATTATATATCAAAATCCCTCTACCCAATTTCAAACCCATCAATTCAAATTGCATGAATAATGATTAAATCAATGCCACAATGAAAAATTCAAGTTAAGAAATGAGAAATATGCCTGAAATACCAAAGAATTTGAAGCAAAATTGAAGTTTGGAGCTTGAATGACGAATTCTCTGTAAACCCTTGAGTTTTTTAGGTTAGGAGTTAAAGAAGAAAAGAGTAGAGTTTGATCTTTGAAAACTAAAGAAAAAGTGTCACTTTAATGTTATAAAGTCATTTAAGGGGTAAAAGGACCAAAATCCCCTCACCCCAAATAAAAAAAAAAAAAAATTGGAAGAAAAATTGTAGAGCTTAGCTTTATTCCATGCCCATATTGCGGAGGCTAAGTGGAATGGCACACCACTATCACAGAGGCTTACTACCTTGGGATCCCAAAATGGCCTCGAACCCCTTTCGAAAATTCCAAAAATCTCACAAAATACCCTTTTAGCATCCCTTGACATAATTCAAGTCAAAAATTGACATTATGCATGCAGAGTCTCAAAAATAATTTTGTTGAAGTTTTATGGGTTCTTACACCTATTAACTCCAAAATAAATGGTATATCAAAGATATTGGGTGACCTCTTTTTATAGCTCTGAACATGCTCCTAAGAGTCCTTCATATAACTTCAAATTATTGTACAACACAAGTATGATAAGGATTAGGAAACAAAAGTTGTACATCAAGTACACACAAAGGAATCTTCCTAAAACATCAAATACATTGAGCATTTAGATTGAAAAAACCACACAATTTAAGCACAAAAGATATATACCTTGAAGAAATCTTGGAGGCATTAATACTATTATGGTATGATATGATATATATCAATTTCAAAGTTCAACTCAATATGATAAAAATATCATCATGCCTTCAAGGGTCGCTAGAAATAGGAGGGGATAATTACATAACATGAAAGTGAGGCCTTAAACTTATCCTCGTGTCCTCCATATGTGTTGTACAAGGACCTTCTTTTCCATATATCAACTTGGGCCAACAGGTTTTATCCTTTTGCCTATTTGTAGGAGTTTTATTTTTAGGTAACTCCTTGTTTTGATCCATGGGGTTAGAAGCTTTACCCCTTGTTAGAAAGTATCCATTGACCCATAGGACTTTTACTAGGTTTCTTTTTTGAGTTAATTAATCATAAACTTTAGAGTTCTTGAATAAGAGCTTATCTATACCTTTAAAATTATTCTTATGAGGGGTTTTATTTGAATCCTTCTTTAGGATCATTGGCTCATGACCTATAAGAGAGAAGTATTAGTATTAGGAAAAATGCTATTTTTATGGTTAACATTTAATAAGGGTTTGGGTTTGACAAGTTCACAAACAAAGTGTTCCTTGTGTACCTCCTTTAATTCAATACTTGGCTCAACATCCTCACACGACCCTCATTCTTGATCCAAGTTCTTCTCCCTTTATTAACTTTCTTTTCCCCTTTATCCTCAACTTAGTTGGGCTAACTTTGGTTTAGTGAAGCTTGGGGAGTTTAGGGAAGTTATTTGGAGCATGTCCACTCGAGAAATCTTGATTGTTTTGGTGGATTGGAATGGGTTGAATTAGTGGAGTTTAGATGGCTTATCATATTTTCCATATTCATTGTTAATAAGCTTTCCTTACTTTCATCCTTTGAATCAAGGTTTCAATTGCGGCTATGATTAAGCTTGAAGTATTATTAGCCATGACTTGTGGAGTTCCTTTCCTCGAAGACATTGTACCTAGTAAAAGAAGTAGTATACCAAAACAACAAATAAGTTAGAGTTTATAAATAAACCTCACAATCCCTCAGAGTACAAGCCTTTATTGTAGTCTCTCAATTGGCGTTTCTGGTGTTGAAAGATTATTTGTACTCTATTTTGAAGATGTGGCATCAATTCTCTCTCATGATTAGAATGGATTCATTTTTTATGATGAAAAGAAAGCTTAAACAAAAAATACATACTTGAATCAATAAATAACAATGAAAGTAAAAGAGAAAAGCACACAAGAAATGGATAAAAAAGAAAACAAACTCTAAAACTAATTAATCAACTAATAGATTGATAACTAGTCATTAATTAGTATTTAAGAAAAAAAGATTATCAATCAAGTAACCAATTTCCAAACAATAGTTCAAAATAAGCTATTCCAAGCTCACACACACTCACAAGAGAGTAATAGTTCATTATCATCAAAGTTAGTCTCAAAATGAATGCAAATTGTCTCAAAATGAATAGAAAATCCTATTTATAGACTACAAATAATTATTACAACATTGGACCCAAAAGTGACCTATATTAGAAAATTGGGCACATGACCACATACTCCAGTAGCCAAGTGACCATCTCACATATATGGCAATGTAGGTGACACTAAAATGACCTGTTAAGGTCATATGCAACCGCATGTTCTCTCTCATGTGAGCATACAGAAATGTATGTCCATCCAGTGTTTCTCAAAGCTCTTATTTGCTTCCATTTGACCTTGACAAGTCCCATTAACTCCCCTTAAAGGCAATCTCTATCCTTTAGCACCCTTTTGGTAGCACTAAGGGGTCGTCAAGTGCCTCTAACTTATGAGCATCACTTCTAAAGGCCTGGAGGTATTTTGGACTGTATCATGAATTTATGAAATGACCAAGTAAGTAAATATGTAACTGGTCAATATTGTACTAAATAAACTAATTACAAGGCAATGCTATAACTAAGTTTTAACTGTGGAAGATGCTATTAAGAAATATATAACTATGTGATCTAAATATGGAGTTTGATATAATCCTCATAAAAAAAGGCCTAATATAACTTACCAGGGCATAAAGGTTGATCTAATGTGGTATTACTAAACTGATGTCCATAAATAGAAAGGTGTCAGACCTAGTCTGAAGGGTTATGCATATAACCTAGGATGACACTGTAGGTTTGGGACTTAGGGACTTCTACCAAAGGTCTCTACCTAACTGATAAGTAAGCCTTTATCCCTACATCTACTTGATGCTAAGTATTACTCCCAACTAGATATAAGTTCATATAATGACAAGATCAATAATACGAAAGTTTTAAGACTGAATTGTAAGTGTTTTATCTGAAAGTATAATAAAGTTTCAGCCTAAATGTCTGGTGAACCGTTGAAACACCTTGGCTTGAACTATTAAAAAACAACTTCATTTTTGTGCCTTTGAGTTGGGTACGACTAACAAACTTGAATCATACCCTTGGTCATGACTCATACCCTCTTTGCCTTCCCCTTTTATAACATAATCATTCCATAAAGGTATCATATTGTTTCCTATATAACTTAACCTCTCTTTAGTCATAACCAGCGTATACGAGTCATATACTACTCAACCGTATAGAGAAGAGCCTCAAACTAAGTGGACTATTTTTTTACAAGTGAAGCTTACAAGTTAGGCCTGAGTCGAACCCTTTGGATACGACTCAAGGGTACCCACTCATACCCACAATAGTATAGTTGACCTATAGAAGCATAGGGTACAATTAAGGGTACCACTTATACCCTAGGGTATGACTGCTAAGGGAGTCATATGCGGGAGTCATATCCTTGGACGAGGTTACTTTTTAGCCATTAAATCAGGGACTTATGGTCATTTCCATTGCCTAAAAACCTAATCCCTTACACTATATAAGGCATTTTAGACTCTTAAGATGTTATTTTACTAGACTAAAACACTCCAGAACACTCTAAAAGCATCTTGGGGTAAGATTTTAGGTTAGGGTTTAAAGAGAACTCATCTAGTGGCAAGAAGGAGCCAAGATTATTGGTGTATCATATTTTATAAGGCATGTATATCTTCTCCTATTAAATTATCTCTAAGCCCATGTATTTAACTCTTGGATTAACAAGTGTACATGGTGGTTTTCAAATTAAATGAAAAGGGTTTTATTGCCGGATAATGTATGATAGTGAATCTTGCTTAGATGTATGTTTATATGTGATATTGATAGTGAATTGCATATGTGGGTGCTTTTTGTATCAGGTTTAACATGAGGGTCTTAATTAACCCTAATCTTAATAATATATACCATGGAATCGCCTTGTTGAAGGTATGCACCCAGGGTGTTTGTGAAAATATCTAAGTAAGTTGTCTAGCCATCTGTTGTTGATATATTAAACTAGGAAAATATCCCAATAAACACAGATGAATGATAAATGATGTGTTAATGGAATTATGAACCATGTGTTATGATTTTGATAACCTTCGTTGTTGGATAATGAAAGGGTAATGTCCCTAGATATAAAGATAAACTTAAATTGCGGGTTAAATCCAAGTGTGGTGAGAATGTGGTATAGAATTTTTTAAGGGTCTTGATAACTATAACTTGCTTTGTATGTTGAATTAAGTGAAGGAATTAGTCTATTGAGATGGTTGAGCAATGAAGGCTCTCATAAGGACCATATGGTCATGTATAGCGTTGAATTGGCTAAAGTAGTTAAATTCCTTAAATGTTGTATTGAATGTATGTTGATTTATGGGCAAAGGGTTAAAGTCCCAAATGATAACTAATAAAAGTTGTGATGGTTTAAGGTCAAAGTCCTTTACCTTATGTGATGCCTTAAGGTTGAAGTACCTTGCCTTATTAATGGCTTGAGGTTGAAGTCCCTCTCCCAATGATATTGCTCAAGGATAAAGTCCCTTTCTTAAAGAGATATCTTGAGGTTAGAGAACCTCACCGAATAGAATGACTTATGGTTAGAGTCTAAGTGTAGCCTTAGGTTAGAGTACCTTGCCTAATATGTGAGTATGAGGTCAAAGTCCCAAGCCTAATTGAATGTGTGGACATGTAGTTGGAGTCCTATCTCTAATTAGATTTTTGTATGGCTAGAGCCCTTTGTTTGAATAATTATGTATGTGGTTAAAGTCCTTGGCTAATGAATGAGTAAGCATTGTTGAAGTCCCTTGTCTAAGTGTATGTGAATGTGGTTAAAGTCCTATACATAATGTGAATTGTTGAGCCTATAAGTGTGGAGGGTCAGAGTCCCCCACTTTATGTCTAATGAATGAATGGTTGAGAATGAGGATGAGCGTTGATATCTTAATTAGCATATGATATATCTATATGTATGGATTAGTATGAGAATGAGATGAAATGTGATATGTTGACTGAATATTGATTGATGATGATATTTTATCACTTATCCTTGAGTTATATATTAGCATTCCAACTGCTAATCGTCTCCGAACATTAGTCCCTATGCAACATATGGGCTGAAGCATCTTCTTCTCTTCCTGTGTAGTGATTAGTAGATCGAAGCAGTTCATGCATTGACTTAAAGTGGTGATATTTCTTACTCCAGAAGATCTTCATATCTTGGTCACTTATGATTAGACTTGGACTCCTTTATACTTAGTTTGGCTATCATCGGGGGATTGTCTCGACATATACATCTATTGACTTTATTTTGTATAGAGGTATTGGGAGCAACTATGAACTTGGGTGCGAGTTAGTTATCATGAATTTAATATTGAATTGTGATATTATTTCTGCAATCTAACTTGTGAGTTGGAGTTTCTTTGACTCCTATTGTATGATGAGATGTTTGGGTTGGGTTATTAGGGCGACCTCTAGTTTATGTAAGCTTAGGGTGCCCATTCGACATGGCCTAGGATTTGGGTTATATCAAGTTTGTATCAGATCCTAGGTTCATGGTTAGTTGGGTGTTCATAATGTCGTGTCAAGTAGAGTCTCGTTTATGGGTGTGAAGTGCTCCACACTTATAAAAGAGGGGCTATGAGACATGGTAGGAATGTTCTCTTTCTTGTGTTTCAATCTCAAGATATATAGTCTAAGGTTTTGAGTTCCCCTAATTCTATTTGCTATCTTTTAGATCATGCCTCCAAAGAGATCTAAGACTCAGGAAAACACTTCGGCCCTAACTAAGGGTCCTATGGATGAAGCTTTTCTAACTTCTGGAGTTTAGACATGGGCTAGGGATATAGTATCAGTCCATCCTCATGGGGTTCCACCTACCAAATCTATTTATGAGAGTGACTTTCCTCTTTAGTCCCCTCAAGAGAATGCATCTAATTCATAGTTTCACCGCAATATCAACTTTTTGACTCAATTAGTTACCTCTCAATCAGAGCCTGGTGCTCTAGCTACCATTTCTTCTCTGGCCACAAGAATTGGCCAATTTATGAAGTTAGGCTCTTCTATGTTCACGGGTACAAAGGTTGAGGAAGATCCTTAAGGCTTTGTTGATGAAATGGAGAAATTTTTTTGAATCATGCATTCTTTGAAAATTAAGGGTGTTGATCTTGATTCCTACCAATTGAAAGATGTAGAGTACAAAGGAATAAAATTTTGTGAACTTAAAGCAAGGAAGGATGTTATTTCATGAGTATGCCTTGAAATTCCATCAATTGTCAAGGTATGCTCCCGAGATAGTTTCTAGCATGAGGGCTAGGATACGTAAGTTTGTCTCGAGATTGTTTTATGAGTTAGTTCTCAAGAGCAAGGCAACCTTTTTGATTAAGAACAAGGATATTTATAGGTTGATTATGTATTTTCAACAAGTAGAGAATGATAAAAGAAGCAAGTTGAGCTTAGTAAGAGGCAAGAGAAGAAGTTTAGGCCTTCTCAGAGTAGTAGTAGAGATGGTGTCAAGTGTCCACAAAAGAAGTGGGTGAGTTAGGGTTCATTATCCTCGAAAGTATTTGCTCTCCTTATCCAAAGGTGGGTTTCGGGCATTGGGTGCCCGATTCCAAACTAGTGGGGCTTATTCGGCTCCACCTCGCCCTTCTTGCAGATTCTATGGTTAGGGTCATCATGGTCAGTGTGAAAAAGGGAGAAACAAATGTTTCCATTATGGTCAGATTGGGCATATACAGTATGAGTGCCCTTCTCAAGCAGCTTCTTGGGCCAACAGGACCCCTATTGCTGCTCCACCTCCTCCTGTACCAAAGGGTTCTATGTCTACTTTTGCTTCTATTTTGGCACTAATATTGGCCAAAACTGCTTGTATGTACTTTCTACTTTCCAGGATTCTGAGGCTTCCCTTGATATTGTCACGGGTATATTGAGACTTTCCTCCCATAATGTGTATTGTTTGCTTGATCTAGGGTCTACTTATTCTTATGTCACCCTATATGTGGTTGTACATCTTGATTGTGGTCCTGAGAGTCTATAGATTCCTTTTTTTATTTCTACCCTGGTGGAAGACTCTGTGGTTGTTACAAAAGTCTATAGGGGATGTGTGATATTTATTAATAACAGAGACACTCTTGTTGGCTTGATAGAGTTAGACAACGTTGATTTTGATGTCATTTTAGGGATCGATTAGTTTCCCTTTTTCTATGCTACCTTAGATTGTAGGACTCGTAGGGTCATGTTCAAATTCCTTAATGAGTCAGTCATTGTATGGGAAAGTGGTTCTCTAGTTCCTAAGGGAAGATTCATTTTTTTTATCTTAAAACTCAAAAATTGATTACAAAGGGGTGTGTATCATATGGTCAGAGTTAAAGATTCTAACTCAGGAGAGCTTTCCCTAGAATCCATCCCCGTGGTTAATAAGTTTCTCAAGGATCTTCCTGGTGTGTCTCCCGATAGGTAAATTGATCTTGGCATTGATCTTGTTATGGACACTCGTCTGACCTCCATCCCTTCTTATAAAATGGCTCGGATAGAGCTAAAAGAGCTTAAGGAGAAATTAAAAGACCTTTTTGATAAAGGTTTTATCTGCCCTAGTGTGTCTCTATGGGGTGCTCCCGTGTTGTTTATGTGCAAGAAGGATGGTTCCCTTCGTATGTGCATTCATTATCATCAGTTGAACAAAGTGACCGTAAAGAATTAGTATCCTCTTCCAAGGATCGATGATTTGTTTGATCAACTTCAGGGTGCAAAGTATTTCTCTAAGATTGATCTTAGATCGGGTTATCATCAGCTTAAGATTAGGGATTGAGATATCCTTAAGACTGCCTATAGAACCTAGTATGGTTACTATGAGTCTCTTGTCATGTCGTTTGGGTTGACCAATGCCCCGACGACATTCATGGATTTAATGAATAGGGTCTTTCATCCATTTGTGGACATGTTTGTCATTGTCTTCATCGAAAATATATTAGTGTACTCTAAGAGAGGTTGATCATGTAGATCACCTCCGTGCCGTGTTGCAAACGTTGAAGGATCATCGTTTGTATGCCAAGTTCTCCAAGTGTGAGTTTTGGTTAAAAGCCATAGTTTTTTTTGGTCATGTCATATCTAGTGAAGAGATTATGGTAGATCCCTAAAAGGTCCTTGCTGATACATGCCAAAGGGGCATTAAAGCTTTAAACAACATCTTCCAAGGCCAATATATAGAGGTCCTAACCATGATCAATCTTAGAGTTCAAGGATGCATTTGGTGGACCCCTCTTACTCTCCTAAGCCCATAATGTCGTATTTGGATTATTGCTTGGAGGTTTTGAAGAGCCCATGTGGGTTATTTATGAAATAGCCACTTTTGGGCTATTTCTTGCAATAGGCTATCTAGTGCAAAGACAACACTATAAATATGTGCCTTAACCATTTTTATTTCTAACTTTGATAATATATTGAGAGAATAATCTTATGAGTGTTTTGCAAGTGTGGAATCACTTGTGACAAATGTGGAATCATTTGTGTTGGTTACTTGTTTAGAAACATGGGTTGCTTGGGGATTTCAATTCCCTTAGAGTTCACGTAAAAAGTTGGTGTTTGTTTATACTAGTCTTAGGGGTCATAGCATTTGATACACATTTTGGTTGTTATTTCTTATATTCTCTTATGTCAACTTATCTATATTATATTATTGCTAGTTTGTTATCTTATTCTCGACTTTCTATTGATTCTATATCTATTTTTCATCTTGTCTTTCATCTTTCTTTGTTAGTCTTGTATCATTTTGTATCAGAGCAAGGTTTGATTTCATTCCTACAAAACCAATCTTGGGATTGTTATCTAGAAAATCAACAAAAACAGAAGTCAAAAATCTAAAAATAACAAAAAAATAATGTGTTATGTTTCTACCCTTGTCCGAGAGTTAGATCTTGGATTTTTTTGTATCTTTTGTGTGTTTCTAGTATTATATCCTAGTTACCTAACACTAATAGGGTCTAGATCAAGAATTTGAGCTATTTAGACTATTTTGAGCCATCCACCATTGTTGAGCTTAAAGTTGAAGAAACTTGAAAGGTGGATCTAGAAATTGGAAGGGTTGTTATTGATATTTGGGCTTGAAATTGTGATATTGGTGTTTTGGAGTTTAAAGTGTGCTTGAAAAATAAAAAATTATCAAATTTGGTGGTCATTTGCTTAAGATTCACTTTTGAATGTTCTTGGTATTCTTCATGTTCTTCATATATTTTTGAAGAAGAACATTCAAAAAGTGTCGTTTGATCCAAAAAGAAGGAGAAATAGAGTGTGGTCCTTATTTGTACAAAGAATATTCATAGCATATTCCATGTCTTCCAAAGAAAGAAAGAGTCCAAAAGCATCAAAAAGGAAATATTCTCAAAGAAGTGGACAAGAGAAAGTACAAGGAGGACTATAACAAATTCAAACTCTTCTGAGCTTGAAAAAGGTCCAATTCTTGTGTTTTCTTCTTCTAAAACCGATCACTACCTCCTTTCTAGTTAAAGATTGATTGAACACAAGTTGGAAACAAGAAATTTTTTCAAACCTCAGCCAACCAAAGGCTGCCACATCACCAAATCTATACGACTCACCCTAAGCTCAAACTTTAGAACTCTAAGTTTCTTTTCTTTGATTCGTAGTTTCATATCTTGATTCTAATACTAATTAGAAACTAGTAATCACCTACTAGGTTATGAATTAGTCTTTTTGAATCCGTTTCCTTCTTGTCATCTTTCCTTGTGTGCTTTTTTTCATTTTAGATTCGTTGTAGCTTCTTGATTCAAGTCCTAAGTAAATTTTTTTATTTGAGTCTTTCAAAAAAGAATCCACTCCAACCTTAATCCATAATTAGTACCAACTAATCTCATTAGAGTTTAAAATATTGGTCGATTGAATGGGAATGACCCTCTAATTGCTTTTGTTGTTGATCATGCTAGTATAGAGGGAACATATGATTGAATTAGTGGTAATTTTGAAGGAAGGAAGTGCTCCCTAAACTCATGCACATGGACACTCTATGCCTTTAATCCCGATGTTTATTTAAAATGTTATGAATTGCTTGGTAACTTAGGGGAAATTCTTGATGTTTTTCATAGCCAACCCCTTTGTACTTTAAATGTTGACTTTTCTTCTAATGTCTTGAAGGATGCTTGGTTATATGTGAAGTGCGTGCAACCTTGGCATGGTGCTATTATTGATTGTGCTAACCCTAAACCTCATGCCTTGAGGTGTTTATGTATGTTTGTCCTTTCTTTGGTTTTACAAGGTTTGGATTCAAGGACGAATCATTTTCAAGAAGGGAAGGATGATACAAGCTAAAGGGGCCTTAAAGCTGTTAACTACATCTTTCGAGGCCAATGTATAGAGGTCCTAGCCGTGATCAAGCCTAGTGTTCAAGGATGCATTTGGTGAAGCCCTCTTAGGATATTAAGACCACAATGTCGCATTTGGATTATTGCTTAGAGGACTTGAAGTATGATTTGAGAGCCCGTATGGGTTATTTATAAAATAGCCACTTTTGGACTGTTTCTTTTAATAGGCTATCTAGGGCAAAGGCAATACTATAAATATGTGCCTTAACCATTTTCATTTTTAACTTTGATAATATTTTGAGAGAAAACTCTTATGAGTGTTTTTCATGTATGGAATCACTTGTGATAAATATGGAATCATTTGTGTTGGTTACTTTTTTATAAATGTGGGTTGCTTGGGGATTTTGATCCCCTTTAGGTTCTCGTAAGAAGTTGATGTTTTTTTTATACGAGTCTAAGAAGTCGTAGTGTTTGATACACGTTTTGGTTCTTATTTTTTGTATTCTCTTATGTCAACATTCTATCTTTACATTATTGCTTGTTTGTCATCTTGTTCTCAGCTTTGTGTTGATTCTGTAGCTAGTTTTCATCTTGTTTTTCATTTTTCTTAGTTAGTCCTGTATCAAAAGGTCATGCTGGTTATGAAGTGGCATAGACCTATGACTCCAACTAATATTCGAAGCTTCTTAGGTCTAGGCGGTTATTATAGAAGGTTTATGGATATTTTTCCATGATAGCTGCCCCGTTGACCAAGTTGACCTAAAAAGTCAAGTTTTTGTGGTCCGATCCGTGTAGGGTAGTTTTGAGAAGTTGAAAGATAAATTAACGTTGGCTTCGACTTGGACCTTACCCAAGGGTAGTGATGGTTTTGTGGTGTATTGTGATGTTTTTCATGTCGATCTTGGTTGTGTGTTAATGTAACATGGTAGGGTGGGTGCCTATTATTCTAGGCAATTGAAAGTTCATGAGAAGAGCTACCCCACCCATAATATAGAGCTATTAGCCGTGATCTTTGCTTTGAAGATTTGCCAGCATTATCTTTATGGTGTCCACACTGATATCTTTTCTGACCATAAGAGCCTTCAATATGTGTTTACTTAAAAGAAGCTAAATATCTAGCAAAATAAGTGGTTTGATCTTTGAAAGCCTCTGATATGAGTCTTCACTATCATCCTAGTATGGCGAATATGGTCATCGATAATCTTAGTCATGTTTCCTTAGGAAGTTAGGCCTATATAGATGAGGACAAGCGGAAATTAGTGAAGGACATTCACCGTTTGGCAAATCTTGGAGTTTGATTTGTGAACTCGATAAATGGTGGTGTATTTGTGCATATGGTTCTCAATTATCTCTTGTTTTTGAGATAAAGAAAAAATAAGTATTGAACCACGACTTGATGAAGATCAAGAGTAATGTGGGTCAATACAAAGTTGTGGACTATGTGATTGGTGGTGATGGTATCTTGAGGTACCAAGGTAGGCTATGTGTTTCTGACATCAATGGATTAAGAAAAAGGGTCATGGCTAAGGCTTATGGAGCCCGTTATGAGATTCATCTCGGTTCCACCAAGATGTATCATGACCTTATAGAGTTCTATTGGTGGAGTAGTATGAAACAAGATGTGGCTAACTATGTGGCCAAGTGTATGGTGTGTCAACAAGTGAAAGTTGAGCATATGAGGCCTGGTGGTTTGTACCAAAAAGTTCTATTGCCTGAGTGGAAGAGGGAGGTAATTAATATGAATTTCATTACCGGTCTCCCTAGATCTCGGAATCAATGTCATTCCATTTTGGTCATCATTGATAGAATGACAAAGTCCGCCCATTTCTTGCCCTTGAGAACTAATTTCTCAGTGAAAGATTATGCTAATTTGTATCTTGTGGAGGTCATGAAGTTGGACGGTGCTTTGACTTATATTATCTCAGATCATGGTCCTCTATTTTTATCCTACTTTTGGAAGTCGTTCCAAAGAGGTTTGGGAACTAATATGTGCCTTAGTACCGCACTCCACCTGCAAATGGATGGGCAAACGAAGAAAATCTGTGTGATTAATTATGGTGGTAGTTGGTATGACCACTTTCCTTTGATTGAGTTCGCCTATAATAATAGTTACCACTCTAGTATTAGCATGGCGGCTTTTGAAACATTGTATGACAGGAGATATAGATCTCCTATTGGGTGGTATGAAGTTGGCGAGGGAAAGTTACTTGGCCCCAATTTAGTTCACCAAGCCTTAGAGAAGGTGAAAGTGATTCGTGATAGATTGAATACCGCTCAAAGTTACCAAAAGTCCTATGTGGATGTGAGGCATAGGGACTTAGAATTTAATATGGGAAATTGGGTATTCTTGAAAGTATCTCCCATAAAGAGAGTGATGCAGTTTGGCAAAAAAGGAAAACTTAGTCCCCGGTATGTCGGTCCCTAGTTTATTGTGAAAAGGGTTGGCAATGTTGCTTATGAGTTGGAGTTTCCTTCTAGTATGAATTCCATTCACCCGATTTTCCATGTTTCCATGTTGAAGAAATGTGTGGGTGACCCTTTTTTAGTGGTTCCTTTGAAAGATGTTGGTATCTTAGACTCTTTGTCCTATGAGGAGGTCCTAGTGAGCATCTTGGATCGTCAAGTTTTTCGGTTGCAAATGAAAGTGGTGGATTCGGTGAAGGTTCTATGGAGGAACCAAAAGTTTGAGGAAGCTACTGGGGTGGCGGAAGAGGACAGGAAGTCCAAGTACCAACATTTATTTCCCATTTCGAAAGCTTATGATGGAGGTATGTATTAGATCTCCTTGCTTGATTTATGTCTTGATAGAAAAGGGGTTAGAGTCCCCAATGTTTGAAATTGAGTTATGACTTGTGAGATAAGTTGGTAAAGTCCCCAAGTTTAAATTAATTTATTCCTTGTTAGACAGTCGGTACGGGTCCCTAATGCTTTGAAACTATGTGTGTCTTGTTGTGATAATTTTTAGTCCCTAGTACCTTGAGTTGATTAATGTCTTTGATAGGTGGTGGATTGAAATCTCCAATTCTTAGAGTTTCTTTATATCTTGGAAAGTCGATGGGTTGAAGTCCCTAAGTTGTGAAATGAGTAAGTGCTTGATAAGTAGTAGGTTTGAGTCCCAAGACCAATAAGATGAAATGAAATGATTGATTAATGATGATCATGATAGGTGTTGTGTTGTATCCTTGTTGTATGCTTATTTCTAACTTGTTCAAGGGTCAGATTGTTTCTTGTTGATGTGTTAACTTATGCTTATGCTTTCCTTGACCCTCATTTGAGGACAAATGATCCAAGTGGGGGAGAATTGAAACACCTAGGCTTAAACTATTGAAAAACAACTTCATTTTTGTGCCTCTGAGTTGGGTACGACTAAGAGACTTGAGTCATACCCTTGGTCAAGACTCGTACCCACCTTACCCTCCCCCTTCATACCTTGATCATTCCATAAGGGTATCGTTCTGATTTCTATACGATATGACATCTCATCGGTCGTAACCAATATATATGAGTCGTATACTACTCAACCATATAGAGGGTAGCCTCAAACCAAGTGGACTATTTTTGTCATGGGTAAAGCTTACGAATTAGGGGTGAGTCTTACCCTTTGTATATAACTCAAGAGTGCTAACTCATCCCTATAATAGTATGGTTGACCTAGGAAAAGCATAGGGTATGTGTTAGGGTACCACTCGTACCCTAGGGTAATATTGCTAAGAAAGTTATATAGGGGAGTCGTACCCTTGGATGAGGTCACTTTTGAGCCTTTAAATAAGGGCCGTTTGGTCATTTCCTTTGCCTAAAACTCTGAGCCCTCACACTATATAAGGCATTGTAGCCTCATAATCCCTCATTTAACAAAATTCAAATACTCCAATACACACTAAAAGTTCATGGAGTAAGATTGGAGGCTAGGGTTTGGAGGAAGCTCATCTAGTGGCAAGGAAGATCCAAGATTGTTGGTGTGTCATCTTGTTTAAGGCATGTATCTCTTCCCATATGTAAATAGCTTAAAACATATGTATTTTACACTTGTATTATTAAGTGTACAAGTTGGTGTTAAAATCAAATGAAAAGGGTTTTGGTGCCTAATGATGTATGAGGGTGAATCTTGCTTAGACTTATATTTAAATGTGACATTGATGATGAATTACATGTGTGGGTTCTTGTTGTATGTGTATTAACATGAGGGTCTTGAGTAACCCTAATCTTGATAAAACATACCATGGAAATAGCCTTATTGAAGATATGCACCCAAGGTGTTTGTTAAAATATCTAAGTTGTCTAGCCATCTGTTGTTGATGTATTGAACTAGGGAAATGGCATAATGAACATGAATTAATGATAAATGATGTGTTAATAGAATTACGAACCATGCGTGATGAAATTGGTAACCTTGGCCGTTGTCTAATGAAAGGGTAAAGTACCTAGATATAAAGATGAACTTAAATTATTAGTCAAACCCGTGTTGTGAGAATGTTGTATAGAATTGTTGTAAGGGTATTGATGACTATAACTTGATTTATATGTTGAATTAAGTGAAGGCACTGGCCTATTGAGATGGTTGAACAATGAAGGCTCCCATAAGGACCATGTGGTCATATATAGTATTGAATTGGTTAAAGTGGTTAATGTAATACCCCAAAAAATCCAAACCAATATTAGAGCCATGTACCAAGCTTATGCATAGTACATCATGATTCTTTTATATTTTTATGAGTAAGTTAGATGTATTTTAAGGCTTCAAATAACTCCCAGCTATCAGACGAATCAAAACATTCCTTACCGATTGAATTCTTGAGAAGGATATTGGTATAGTCAATTTGAAACGAGAATATCTATCATTTTACTTGGAATTTTTGATCTCATGACCTATCAACAGATCGATAATTGAATTATCTTTCCAACGATACCAATTTTGCCTAAATCCGATATCGGAGCAAAGTGTTATTCCTATTTTACTCCAGCATATCAAGATGGAAATAGTGTGAAGACATTCGTGGTAGCTTACCACATTTGTGACACCCTACCATGAAGGTCGTCAGCCTTAGGTAGAAACTAGCTCCTGTATGACGACGTTCGTGGTAGCTTACCGCATTTGTGATGCCCTACCACGAAGGTCGTCAGCCTTAGGTAGAATCCAGCTCATGTGTGACGGCATTCGTGGTAGCTTACCACATTTGTGACGCCCTACCATGAAGGTCGTCAGCCTTAGGCAGAAACCAGCTCCTAAGTGACGACATTCGTGGTAGATTACCATATTTGTGATGCCCTACCACGAAGGTCGTCAGACTTAGGCAGAAACCATCAATTCCAGCTTCTGTGTGACGACATTTTTGACGGCTTTCCATATTTTTTACGCCTTGTCACAAATGTCGTCGGCTATTATTTTCAACAACTGGTAATTTATTTCATAAGGGTATTTTTGTCTTTTCCCTTAACTTCCCATGACTTATAACCCTAAAGAAGAGTAATTTTTCCCATTTTTCTTCAGTTAAACATCTCAAAAAGCTCTCTCATACACTCTTAACCACAAGATTAGGGTTTCCTCTCAAGATCAAAACTCTTAAGAACAAGCCCTAGGGTTTTTATAGAAGAGTCTATTTCAAGGTAATTTCACCATCAATCTTCACGAATTCTTAATCTAAGGTATGCGTAGTGTTCATCCATGGGTCCCTTTCATCCATGGACCTCAAGAATCATGCTTTAAATTATAAATTGTGATTTCCTTGTTGTTTTATGACTATATTCATGTTAATGATTGTTTTTTGGATTCAAGGTTGTGTCTTGACGTGTTTTTCATGAATCATGTGAATAGGTTAGTTGGAAACCCATGAATTTGGGTTGTTCAAGATTTCTAAATTTATTAAGTACACCTATGCTCAATATTATGCATGCAAGGTGCTTGATAAAATTCTTAGAATGCTAGAAATTCATGTTTACATGGTTCCATGATATCTAAATGACAAGTCCATGTTAGCCATATACTTCAATATATTCCGTGCTATTGATGTGTTGCTATTGTTCTGGTATGAAGCATGTATGATAATGGAGATATACTATATGTACATGAAATATATCCATGCACTCCCTACCATGCTTAAGATGTTGAGGAACTACATGATGTATAATATCCTCTATTTATGATAATGTGAATTGTGGACTCCAATATTATGATCAAGTCAGTCATGCTGTGTCAGTTTCCTTCCATCGAGTCCTGGGGTATTTATACCCGAAAATATAGCTGTGTGCCTAGAGCCATGTCATGTTATCATGACACTCTTAGTCAAGCCATGATCTATAGAATTCAGTCATTCATGTGACTCAGGAAAAATTTAGTAACCTCAGTAATCTCAGTCGTTCAGTAATCTCAGTGATCTCGTACTAAGTAATATCTGTAACCTCAGTATTCAAAGTCAATCTCAATAACTTTAGTACTCTCAGCTAGTCCTCATAAATCAGTACATTCTGTCAGTCATCGGAATCCAGTAAACTCAGTTTTAGCTTCGCTAAACAATACCACTATTTTTAGTTCAGTTAATCAGTATTAGTTCAGCAAATCAGTTCACTTAAGTTATTTAGTAAAACCCAGTTATTCAGTTCAGTGTCTTTCAGATGGGAGTAGGATTCAGCACCAAACAAACCTAGGGTTGGGGGCTCACCCGCTAGAATAGGATTGAGATCCCTAGAAGCAATCCCTAAGTTTCAGAACTACGTAGCCAGCGTAGGTACGAGATGTCACCCGTTAGATAGGAATAACATACTCAGGGGTCACCCATTAGCATATTTATATGTATAGGACTAATCCCAGGAGTCACCCGCTAGATTAGGATTGACTCCACAACAAATGTATTTACTGGTGGCGCGGTACTGACATCCTTCCAGTCAGGGTAGAGATTGGACCCCAGTCAACTTAGTTTAGGGAATGTCGGTTATATGAACACATCCCACAATTTCAGTTACAGAATCAGGGCTTTCAGACACAGTCAACTTAGCTTAGTAGTACAGATTTTGTGCTGTTAGATATCGTCAATACTTATCATTGTAAATAGACTTTAAGATCACCCATTAGCTAGGAATGATCTCAGCTATGATTAATCAGTATCAGAATCATTAGATTTAAAGATCACCCGCTAGATAGGACTGATTTTAGACTAAGTCAAATCATCCTTATTATCAGTATACTCATGATCACCCGCTAGATAAGACTGATCTCAGATTTAGTTACTCCAAGTAAAATAGAACTCAGATAGTTCCATCAGAACTTAGACTGTCAGATGGAGTCGTTCAGTATCAGTTACATCAGGTAGATCGATCATCACAATTATATCAATTTTCTAAACTCATGTATCAGTCATATCAGTTATCAGAATTTATGATATCAGTATTCAGCTTCAGGACTATCTGGCACAATCAACCAGACCAGTTCTTCATAATTCGAACTGTCAAAAATAGTCGTCCATCTATTCAGTATCTCAGTATCAGTACACTCATGTTGTTAGTACTCAGACTTAGTAGTCAGTATCTCCACGAGTTCAGTTACAGTTATGTATGCATGTATGTATTCTCACGTTCATATTAGTCAGTAATGTTCATGCATATAACCCTTTTCATTTAGCCTACCGCACTCATATACTCAGTACATTCAGACGTACTGACGTATTTGCGCTATGGTGCTTTCTCTTATGTTACACCATAGGTTCAAAGGCACGTGCTTCAGATCAGCAATAGCATTCCAGTGTTCAGAGTTTGTAGTGAGTCCTTTTTATTTGAGGACGATATGATTATTGCTTCATTTACTATTTTAGTTCAGTTGCTAGATTGAGTTAGTTGGGGACATGTCCCATCAACTCCTTATTCAGACAGTTTAGAGACTTTCCAGACTATAGCATGTCAGACAGTTATTTCAAATTTATTTTGGTATTGTTATACTATTTTCAGACATTGTCTTATCAGATGTTTATTTAGTTTGAACTTTATGGACTTTCATGTTCATGTTTCCACATTTTATGATATATTATGCAGTATACAGGTACAGATATCAGTCATGGGTTAGCTTGTGGTACTTCGGGGTCATGACCACCGTGTAGCATTCCAGTCCAGAAAAATCAAGATGTTATAAACTTGGTATGAGAGCCTAAGGTTCAATAGAGTCCTAGGAAGTCTGAAAGCTGCATCTAGTAGAGTCTTGTACATGCATGTGTTGTGCACCACACTTATATGCAGGAAGATATGAGATGTTTTAGGAATAGTTTCCCTTCTTTCAGTATTCATGTTGTGCCAGTGAGCATAATCTCAGTCTAATCCACTTCTCCCTTTTTATACAGACATGCCTCCTAAAAGAAGAAAAAGGAATCAGTCAGTCCCTCAGCCCGAAGAACCTTTGGGAGATCATGTTTCTCATGTAGAGTTCAGGGACGCATTCACCACTCTTTCTCAGTCAATCGCTACCCAGAATAAATAAGCAGTTATCGTTATGGCCAATTCAGCTACAGCTAGAATTCGGGACTTCACTCAAATGAATCCTCATTCCTTCACAGGGTCTAAGTTAGATGAGGATCTGCAGGAATTCCTAGATCAGGTTCAGAAGGTGACATATGTTATGGGGGTTACTACTATTTAGAGTGCTGAGTTAGCCACATACCAATTACAGGATGTTGCTCATACTTCGTACAAGCAGTGGAAGTCAGAAAGGTTAGATGATGCATGCCCTATAGAGTGGGAGGAGTTTTCCTTTGCTTTTCTTGATAGATTCTTCCTGCTAGAGCTTAGAGAAACTAAGGGACTAGATTTCATCAACCTTAGGCAAGGCAGTATGATGGTAAAGGAGTATTCTCTTAAGTTTACTTAATTAGCCAGGTATGTCCCTCATATGGTTGCAGATGGTAGAGCTAACATGAGTAAGTTTGTGTTTGGGGTGAATGATAGTGTGGTAAACGAGTACAGATTTGCCATGTTAAATAGTGGTATGACTTTACCTAGAATTATGAAACATGCCCAACAGATAAAGGAGCATAAAATTAGGACAAGATAAAGACAGAGTAAGAGAGCAAGGACAGGTAGTTTCATCTTTGCTCAGCCTAAGTCACAGGGTAATAACCGTTCTCAGCATAGTCAAAAATTTTCAGTCCCAACTCTATCCTCAGCTAGTGTACCAGCACCTAAGTCCATAAATAACTGTTATGATAGTGTGCTAGGCTCTAAGGCCCAGGGTTGTAAAAATAGAGGTCTTACTTATCTTCTTTGCGAAGAGTATGGTAAGAACCATCTAGGTGCATGTATGGAAGGCAGTAATGTATGCTTTAGGTGTGGCAAGCCAGGCCACAGGATGCGAGAGTGCAGAGTTCTAGTACAGAGGGGTAAGAAGTTACGTTAGAAAGGTACTAATAGTGGTCAGCGTCAGAATAGACTTTATGCACTCCAGACTCATCCTAATATAGAAAGTTTCCCTGACTTAGATTCGGGTATGCTACCAGTCTTTTATGTTCATAGTATGCATTGTTAGATCTCTTTCTATCGTTTGGGCATATGTTTCAGTATGAGTTAGCTAGTAAAGCCAGCAAGTCAGTTTAGCAATCGAGCAGTCAGATTTTTATAGCTTGTTTTCTCATCCTTACATCTATACATGCTATCCAAAATCTTAGAGAAAGTAACTATTTCAAGTTAGAACCTCCTAGTAGTTGCAAGTTCAGTTCATCTCATGTATCATGCATTAGTTTCAGACTCTCAAAGTTTATTTATAATCTAGTTCATAGATTCCCGTGCATCACCCAGTATCTACGTAAGGTAAGCGTTCTTAGAGGGACATAGCGTCCCAAGAGGGAGATACCCCACCTTCTCTTAACACTCTCATGTCTTAGATCTTTTAGTTTCTCCTTGCATAACGAATTCAATCTAGAATAGAGGGTATTCATAAGTTGACCCTCAAGTTAGAACTCAGCTATAAGTCAAGTATTTAGAGGTTTAGTTCAGTTCATGATATTCAGTCCATATGTCAAGTAGCAAACTCAGTCATGTTCTCATGTTTCAGTTCAATCTTAGTGCCTTTATCATTGCATGTTCAGTCGTATGTTGTGAGTCAGTTCAGTCATGTATTCACGCATCAGATATACGGGGTCAGCTTATCAGTACTTTTAGTCATGCATTCATGTATCATGTCAGTCATATAATAATGCATTAGATATGCATAGATTCAACTTATCAATTAAGCATCAGATATGCATTCTCAGTTTGAGAAACTCAGTTTATCAGAACACTCAGTCCTACATTCATAAATTAGCTACCCATGTATCAGATATGTATGTACAGTATGATATGCTCAGTTTTCAGTCATGGTAGCCATGAAATCATGATCAGTCATTCATGCTATATATGCATCATTTTATCTTTTCTACCCTCTCAAGCAGTCATCATTCAAGGATAAATATTTCCAAGGGGGAGATATTATAATACCCCAAAAAATCCAAACCAATATTAGAGCTATGTACCAAGATCATGCATAGTACATCATGGTTCTTTTAAAGTTTTATGAGTAAGTTAGATGTATTTTAAGGCTTCAAATAACTCCCAGCTATCAGACGAATCAAAACATTACTTACCGATTGAATTCTTGAGAAGGATATTGGTATAGTCAACTTCAAACAATCATATCTATCATTATACTTGGAATTTTTGATCTCATGACCTATCAACAGATATGTAATTTAACTATCTTTCTAAAGATACCAATTTCTCCTAAATTTGATATCGAAGCAAAGAGTTATTCCTATTTTACTCAAGCATGTCAGGCTGGAAACAAGGTGATGACATTCGTGGTATCTTACCACATTTGTGAGACCCTACCACGAAGGTCGCCAGCCTTACACAGAAACCAGCTCCTGTGTGATGACATTCATGGTAGCTTACCACATTTGTGATGCCCTACCACGAAGGTCGTCATCCTTAGACAGAATTCTGCTCCTGTGTGACGGTATTCGTGGTAGCTTACCACATTTATGATGCCCTACCACGAAGGTCTTCATCCTTAGGTAGAAACCAGCTTCAAAGTGACGAGATTCATGCTATCTTACCACATTTGTGATGCCCTACCACGAAGATTATCAAAATTAGGCAGAACCCATTAATTCCAGCTTTTATGTTACAACATATTTTATGGCTTACCACATTTTTGATGCCTTGTCACAAATGTCATCAACTATTATTTTAAGCAACTGAGAATTTATTTCATAAGGGTATTTTGGTCTTTTTCCTTCACTTCCCACGACTTATAACCCTAAAGATGCATAACTTTTCCCATTTTTCTTCAGTTAAACATATCAAAAAGCTCTCTCATACACTCTTGACCACAAGATTAGGGTTTTCTCTCAAGATCAAAACTCTCAAGAACAAGCCCTAGAGTTTTCATAGAAGAGTCAATTTCAAGGTAATTTCACCGTCAATCTTCATGAATTCTTAATCTAAGGTATGCGTAGTGTTCATCCATGGGTCCTTTCATCCATGGAGCTAAAGAATCATATTTTAAATTATAAATTGTGATTTCCTTGTTGTTTTATGACTATATTCATGTTAATGATTATTTTTTGGATTCAAGGTTGTGTCTTCATGTGTTTTTCATGAATTATGTGAATAGGTTAGTTGGAAACCCATGAATTTGGGTGGTTTAAGATTTCTAAATTTGTTAAGTACACCTATGCTCAATATTATGCATGCAAGGTGTTTGATAAAATGTTTAAGATGCTAGAAATTCATGTTTACATGGTTCCATGATATCTAAATAACAAGTCTATGTTAGCTATATACTTCAATATAAATTCCATGCTATTGATGTGTTGCTATTATTGTGGTATGAAGCATGTATGATAATGGAGATATACTATATGTACATGAAATATATCCATGCACTCCGTACCATGCTTAAGATGTTGAGGAACTACATGATGTATAATATCCTCTATTTATGATAATGTGAATTGTGGACTCCAATCTTATGAACAAGTCAGTTATGTTGTGTCAGTTTCCTTCCATCGAGTCTTGGGGGTATTCGTACCCAAAAATATAGCTGTGTGCCTAGAGCCATGTCATGCTATCACAACACTCTCAGTCAAGCCATGATCTATAGAATTCAGTCAGTCATGTGACTCAGGAAAAATCTAGTAACCTCAGTAATCTCAGTAGTTCAATAATCTCAGTGATCTCATACTAAGTAATATCTGTAACCTCAGTATTCAAAGTCAATCTCAGTAACTTTAGTACTTTCAGCCAGTCTTCAGAACTTAGTACATTCCGTTAGTCATCGGAATCCAGTAAACTAAGTTTTAGCTCCGCTAAATAATACCACTATTTTTATTTTAGTTAATCAGTATCAGTTTAGCAAATCAGTTCAGTTAAGTTTTTTAGTTTAGCCCAGTTATTCAGTTCAATTTCTTTCATATGGGAGTAGGATTCAGCACCGAGCGAACCTAGGGATGAGGGGTCACCTGCTAGAATAAGACTGAGATCCCTAGAAGCAATCCCTAAGTTCCTAAACTACGTAGCCAGCATAGGTACGAGATGTCACCCATTAGATAGGACATTAGCATATTTATATGTATAGGACTAGTCCCAGGAGTCACCCAATAGATTAGGACTGAATCCAAAGCAGATGTCTTTACTGGTGGCGTGGTACTGAAACCTTCCAGTCAGGGTAGAAATTAGACCCCAGTCAGCTTAGCTTGGGGAATGTCAATTAGATAAACATATCCCACAGTTTCAGTTATAGAATCAAGGCTTTTAGACATACTCAACTCAGCTTACTAGTACAGATTTAGTATTGTTAGATACAGTTAATGCTTATCATTGTAAATAGACTTCAAGATCACCCATTAGCTAGGACTGATCTTAGCTATGATTAATTAGTATCAGAATCATTAGATTTAAAGATCACCCACTAGATAGGACTGATCTCATAATAAGTCAAATCATCCTTATTATCAATATACTCATGATCACCCGCTAGATAGGACTGATCTCAGATTTAGTTACTCAAAGAAAAATAGAACTCAAATAGTTCCATCAGAACTTAGACTGTCACATACAGTTACTCAGTATTAGTTACATCAGTTGGGACGATCATCACAATTATATCAATTATATCAGTTTTCAAAACTCATGTATTAGTATTCAGCTTCAGGACTATCAGACACAGTCAACCAGATCAGTTCTTCATAATTCAAACTATTAGAAATAGTCGTTCATCTATTCAGTATCTCAGTCTTAATACACTTATGTTGTCAGTATTCAAACTCAATAGTCAGTATCTCCACGAGTTTAGTTATAGTTATGTATGCATGTATGTATTCTCATATTTATATTAGTCAACATTGTTCATGCATATAACCCTTTGCATTTAGCCTACCTCACTCGTATACTCAGTACATTCAGATGTACTGATATATTTGCGCTATGGTGCTTTCTCTTATGTTACACCATAGGTTCAGAGGCACGAGCTCTAGATCAACAGTAGCATTCCAGTGTTTAGAGTTTGCAATGAGTCCTTTTCATTTGAGGACAATATGATTATTACTTTATTTATCATTTTAATTCAGTTTCTAGATGGAGTTAGTTGGGGACATGTCTCATCAACTCCTTATTCAGATAGTTTAAAAGCTTTCCACGCTATAGCATGTCAGACAATTATTTCAGATTTTTTTTAGTATTGTTATACCTTTTTCAAACATTATCTTATCATATGTTTATTCAGATCAAACATTATCTTATCCTATTATGCAGTATACAGGTATAGATATCAGTCATGAGTTAGCTTGTGGTCCTTCAGGGTGATGAGCACCGTGTAGCATTCTGGTTCAGAAAAATCGAGGTGTTATAGTTAAAGCCCTTAAATGTTGTATTAAATATATATCGATGCATGGGAAAAAGGTTAAAGTCTCAAATTCCAACTAATGATAGTCGTGATGGCTTGATGTCAAAGTCCCTTACCTTATGTGATAACTTGAGGTAAAATCTCTTTCCTTACAAATGTCTTGAGGTTGAAGTCCCTGGCCCGGTGATATTTCTCGAGGTTAAAGTCCCTTGCTTAAAGAGATCTCTTGAGATTAGAGAACCTCGCCAAATGGAATGACTTATGGTTAGAGTCCAAGTGTAGCATACGGTTAGAGTCCCTTTCCTAATTTATGAGCATGAGGTCGAAGTCCCATACCCAATTGAATGTGTGGACATGTGGTTGAAGTCCTATGTCCAATTGGTTGTATGTATGGCTAGAGCGCCTTGTTTGAATGATTTTGTATATGGTTAAAGTCCTTGGCTAATGAACGAGTAAGCATGGTTGAAGTCCCTTTTCTAAGTACATATGAATGTGGTTAAAATCCTATGCATAATGTGAATTGTTGAGCCTATAATTGTGGAGGGCGGAGTCTCCCACTTTATGTTTAATGAATGAATGCTTGAGAATGATGATGAGCCTTGATATCTTGATTAACATGTGATATATCTATATTTATGGATTAGTGTGTGAATGAGATGATGTGATACGTTGACTTGATATTGATTGATGATGATATTTTATCACTTATCCTTGAGTTACATGTTAGCGTTCAACTACTAACCGTCTCCAGACACTATCTCCCCACATGACATAGGGGTCAGAGCATCTTATTCTCTTCCTGCGTAGTGATTAGTAGATTAAATTTGTTCATGCATTAACTTGAAGTGGTGAGCTTCCTTATTCTGGAAGATCTTGATCTCTTGGTCACTTATGATTAGACTTAGACTCCTTTAAACCTAGTTTAGCTATCGTCGGGGCTTGTCCCGATATATACATTTATTGACTTTATTTTGTATAGAGGTATTATGAACAACTGTGAACTTGGGTGTGAGTCAGTTATCATTAATATAATGTTGACTTATGATATTATTTCTGTAATCTAACTTGTGAGTTGGAGTTCCTTCGACTCCTATTGTATGATATGTTTGGGTTGGGTTATTGGTGTGACCTTCGGTTCATGTGAGCTTGGGTTGCCCATTCGACATTGCCTGGGGTTCGGGTTGTGTCAACCTTCATCTCTGTATTCACTCAATGCTATGTACTACTTCCAATTTGATATAAGTTGATATACTGAATAGTTTAATAATACTAATGCTCTGATACTGAAGAATAAGTGGTTTATCTGAATGCATTCTAAATCATGAAAACTAAAGAATTGAATATTCATAAATACATGCATGAAATCCTAGGTCATCAGGTGTTCATAATTTGCCATCTCTGAGAATGTAACTAATAATGACAATTCAATAATTGGAAGGAAAAAGGGAATTTTCATACCACAAGTCTAAAGCACTAAATATTAATATACTGAGGATCCATAAAATGAAAAGATTGTAAAGGTAATGAATTTCATGGAAAAACATGATATATCAGCTAATATAGACTGAAATCCTTTAACTCATGATAAATACTGCTTAATAGTCATGAAAACTGATACTTCATACATAGCTTGATCATATGCTTGAAATATTAAGTAATATCATATAAATCATACATGGACTTGGGAATAACGTGAACGCCATAATATAGACCTAAGAAATCATTAATATTCATTAAAACATGGTCATAACTGAAAAATATATTATGGAGATATGAATACAAGCTAGGGTATTTGGGTAAAAACTCTAGCTCATGGGAATCATAGAATTCATGAATGAAAAACCATAATTTGGGGCATGAGGATGGAATAAAATCCTCACTGAATATCCACTTATTTGATTACTTTTGATTCTTGAACTAAAGTTTAATGAATTTGAACTTGAAGATAAAGAACCCTAATTTTGCATTGGGAGAAAAACATCACATTTTTCACTGTTCTCTCTATGTGTTGACTGAATTTTGAGTTAATGAGGAATTTGGAGAGTTTTAGTCTTATATTTCAGCCTAGGATAGCTTAAACTATGTAGTTTTGCAATTAAAAGAGTGAAAAAGGAACAAACAACCCCTTTAAAATATTGTAGCAGTGCAGAATGATTTTGATTGACGGTTCAGGTAACGGACCATCAATCCCTTGACTAACTGTCACTTGAAAAATAAAAGTCGACCAACTTTTTATCTTACTATTTAATCCTAACAGTTTTCCCTAATGGGTTATCACAGGTATGGCGATTCGTCACTCGAGCCATCACACTCTAGCAAATAGATACCCTATGCTAAAATGAGCATAACAGTTTACTCTGATACTGGAATAAGGAAAATATGGATGAATTGGAAAGATAATTCAAATATTGATTATTTTGTGGGTTTTGATATCAAACATATTTCAGAATATGGGAGTTATACTCATTGTAATTTGACTATAGCAAGATTCTTCACAAGAAATCAATCGATAAGGGAGGTTTTAACTTGGCTACGAGCTAGGAGTTACTTGTGGTCTTAATACTTGTCTAAATCATTTCTCATACTATAAAAGAATGATGCTTGGTTATACATGTACTTGAAGCATAAATTTAATCTTAGCTTAGATTTCTGAGCTATTACTATAAATCATAAGGTGAACCTAAAATGACAAATTTCAGTATTTACGTCTAAAGTTGCTACTCCATAAGTCAAAACATTTTCTAAATCTCATTTCTACATATTCAAATTAAATTAAGTCGAATAATGCATCATCTCATTATCATGACTGTGGAAAAAGATACAACGAAAATTTATTTTTTATAATTTTTGAATATTTATTTAGCTTTTGGAAACAAATTGATCAAATTAGCTTTTGACAAGTGAAACCCGTCAAAGAAATTATGTCCTGGTAGGTTGTTTGGTAGTTTAAATTAAAAAAATAAAATATCATTGTGAGAAATGAGAATTTCCTTACTAAATTCGGCATAATTAATATTTTATTTATCTCAATTTGTATGAAATATTTTTCTTTAGTCTATTCTAAAAAACTGTCATCTTTTTATATTGAAAAATAATTTAGCATTAAATTTTTTCATCCTTAAGACTAATTACAGCCAAATAAATATCTATGACATATTTTAAATCACATATTTTAAAATCATTTATTTATATTTTAAATTTCATGCCTAGTCAAATGATGCTAATAAATTGGAATGAAGGGAGTATTCTTATTTTGTTTGTTAAAAGAGGTGAATATATATATATAGGCGGCAGTCCTACAGCCGCCCGAAAAGGAACTGCAGTGATCTTGAATAGGGATCCTACAGCGATAAATAGAATCCCCATAAAAATACCACCAGATCGAGCACCAGTGATTTCGTATCCGGTCAAAATCTTGGCTAATTGATCGAAGTGGGTAGCTAGTGCTCTTCCTATTTGTTTGTTTTCTAGGCTTTCTTCTGCCGAACGGAACGAAGACAGTTTCTCCTATCTCTGTACCTATTGCACTGATAT
This sequence comes from Capsicum annuum, assembly GCF_002878395.1. Lineage (NCBI taxonomy): Eukaryota > Viridiplantae > Streptophyta > Magnoliopsida > Solanales > Solanaceae > Capsicum > Capsicum annuum. The sequence continues at coordinate 212,602 of NW_025891373.1, forward strand.
CTTCTCTTTCGCTCTCTTTCTTCATTCAGGAAAGGTGAAGATTGAATCGGGAACCGAAAACCTCCGCTATTCTGATATTCAAATTCGATAGAGATGAAATTGGAGCAGTTGATTTTTTTTTTAATTTTATTTTTTTGTTTTGATTTTGAGTGGGAGTTCCCAGCCAGCTCCCCGAAAACAACAAGAGAAAGTCCCGAAAGATGCTCATCAGAAAAACCTTGTTTTGTTGAAGGAAGAAGTCCGGAGAGCGTCGAAATGAGGCCGGAGAGTCGGTAACCTGAGATCGCCTAAGATCGAATGGAACTGTCTTTGATTGAGACGGAAAAGAGCGAAATATATATATATACATAAAAGAGGGTTATAGCCCCAATGATGTGGCACTCTCATATGCTAGATACCTGTTTATCTTTTATTATAAATTATTTTACATATTAATTTTTAAAATATATTTATTGGGTTAAATAAATTAACAACCATTTAGGATTAACTCTGCTCAACAATTTCTTCATCAACCATCGCAACTAAAAAGGGGCAACCCAATGCACTAAAGCTCCCATTGCACAGGGTGTACGTAGCCTTAATTTGTATTTCTATCAGAGTCTGTTTTCAAGGATTGAACTCGTGACCTCCTGTTCACATGACAACAACTTTACCAGTTACTCCAAGGCTCCACTTTACTATCGCACCGATAAAACTAAAACATGAACCTTCTCTTTTTTGTTCTCAATTTCCACAACTACTAAATTGGGAAATCACACCACCCACTGTGATTATCCAAGGCCATTACACTTTATGGTCAATATATAATTTTATGATGGCATATGTTATATGCCATAAAACCACTGTTTGATTGCCAGAGTAAAATTTTATACTTTACGTCTCATGTTCTCTTCAATACACAATTTATTCCATGGAGTATTTAGACAATAAAACTCATCTCAAGAATACCATAGTTGAAACACCCTAGATTTTTAGCCTTTTAAAATTCCTTGATATTTGAGCTCACTACCTTGGTTACGACTGGATTCTATGAGTCATAGGATGTCATAACGATTAGTTCGGACAAGTCATAATAAAACCAAAAAAATTTATGGCTAGATTCTACGCTGAGTATGAGTGGCTCACTAAGAGTTGGAAGGATATGTTATGAGTCGTTAGGCATAATCGTAGGATGTCTAGTGTAAGTTTTGAATTGGGTTCTCTGTTTACTATGACTGCACCCTACGACTAAATACCATAGTTGAAACACCCTAGATTTTTAGCCTTTTAAAATTCCTTGATATTTGAGCTCACTGCCTTAGTTACGACTGGATTCTATGAGTCGTAGGATGTCATAATGATTAGTTCGGACAAGTCATAATAAAACCAAAAAAATTTATGGCTAGATTCTACGCTGAGTATGAGTGGCTCACTAAGAGTTGGAAGGATATGTTATGAGTCATTAGGCATAATCGTAGGATGTCTAGTGTAAGTTTTGAATTGGATTCTCTGTTTACTATGACTGCACCCTACAAGTCGTAGGGTCATATTACAAGTGGTTCCACTGAGTCATAAGGATAAAAGTTTATGGGGCCTTGGTAGTACTACATTAGTTATGACTCAAGAGTAATGAGTCGTAAGAAATGGCTACGAGTTAAGGGTTGACTTGTAGTCAAAGGTGACCATTTTTAAGCTTTTAAGTTACGGGCTTTCTAGACATTTCCCATCTTATCCAACTTTAGACCCACATCTTATAACCTTTTTAGGGTATCACTAGCCTTTATAAACACATAAAAGTAACTTCTTAACACTCTCAAATTCCTCAAGGTCAAGAATGGATAGGGTTTTTAAGAGGTTGATCAAAAATGGCTTTCAAGGGTGATTTATCTCCGTAAATCTTACTATTTTAAGCATGTCTCTTCCATCATTGTTAATTTTTTAAAAGCATATGTATTAAAGTGTTTCAGACGGAATTATTTTGATTTTGAAAATAAGTGTTGTGGATTTTGAATGCTTATTGTTGAACAATGTTTTCCTATGATTTAATTGTGATTATTCATACTTTAAATATGGTTTTGAACTAGTAGGTGCATGGGTATGGTAAATGAAGAAGGGAATCGTGGTTCTCCCAAACTTGTTACTTTTGAAGTGGTTATGACCCCAATCTATAATGTGAAATTAGTTTTGAGTTATGACAAAGGTGGGAATTTTTAAATTGAAAGTCTTAAACTATTGCATGAAATAAAGAGGTATTTGAAACACAATTGTAAAATTTAAGGAATAAAGGAGTTTGGTGTTCCCCGCCTTGTATTAATGAACAATGGGATTTATTCTCCTTAAGTTAATGAAAATTGTTTTGGCATGATGTATTACCTTGCAAGTATAGTTGGTATGATGATACCAACAATGTATACCTTACTGTGAAATATGGTTCATGATTAGGATTTTTCGATGAATGCTTTAATAGGGCTATAATAAGGGTTGTGTAGCTGAGTCGTGAAAGTAGAGGTCTAGGTGACCGACATTGGAAACCGTATTTGTTGACATGGGAGTCAAGGTGACTAGGGAGGTTTGAGTCTCCTTACTATTGTTATTTCATGAATAAGGATGTTCGAGGCCCTCGTAAATCATTATATAATCGGGTTCTTAAGTCACCTTAGTATATGTTGGGAGGTTTGAGTCCCTCGTGTGCATATATATGAGATTATTCTCCAATTCGTGCTACTACATGCACTGGGGCCTGACCAAGGGGTAAGAGCTGGGCCCCATAAAGCTCGTGAGTACTATTATATGATTTTTGAGCAACACAATCCAGGCTAAAGTTTTGAAAATACATGTTAAGCCTTATTCTCTATCCCGATATGTGATATACATATATAGGTATATGCATCTAATTATGTTCATTGGTTTGAATCATGTTAAGCTATTGATCATGTCATTATGCTATCCTTATCCCCAAGTTACATGCTAGCGTTCACTCTGCTAATCATCTGTGGATGCTCTATCCCCATGCATTGTAGGAATTGGTTATACTTTTACTCCTCTTTTATAGTTATTAGGATTTAGGAATAGCTCGTGAGTTGACATTGAAGTGGTAAGCTTTCATACATCAAAAGTCTACATTTCGTGTTTTGTTCCTCATATGTCTTAGACTTATTTTTGGCTATTTCCTGTGGCATATCCCGATAATTTATTAATATATTGTTTTGGATCATTATTTAGAAGGCTTTGTTTGGACTACTGTGGCTGTTGGGCGGTGTCGGTTGCTTATTTGGCTGATCGTTGGTGGTTGGTCATGGTCATGCATTGAAGTTTTTTTAATTTATTGCACTCTATATTTTTATATATTTAGAATTCATCCAACTTTGGGGATGTTATGTTTGGGTTGGTTAGGTGTAGGGGTGACCTCCGATCCATATTGGACTTGAGATACCTTACACGGCCAGGACCTAGTTTGGGTCATGTCAAAGTAGTATCAAAGGCTAAGTTTAGTGTCATTTGGTGTCCAATAAACCCATGTCATGTAGAGTATCATTTATGGGTATGTAGCACACCACACTTATAAGGGAGAAACTATAAGGCATTTAGGAATGTTTTCCTTTCTTGTTGTCTTATTTCAAGCTATAGAGTCCGAGGGCTTGAGTCTCTCTAATTCCTGCGTATTTGCTTTTCAGATCATGTCTCCCAGATGATTTGAAGATCATAGAAACTTCTCTTTCCTACTTAAGGACAATACTAATGGGATATGCCCTTCTTATAGGGTACAAACCCAGTCTACGGGTCCTTTGAGCTCCTCAAGCTGATGTGTTGAATGCAGAATTTCATCAGACTATTCATATGTTGGATTAGTTGGTAGTTTCTTAGTCTTAAATTGTAGCTTCTATTACTCCATCTTCTAAAGCCATAAGGGTTGTCTAGTTTATGAGGTTTAATCCTCCTATGTTCACTAGTTCTAAAGTTGAGGAAGATCCTTAAAACTTTACTTATGAGATGGAAAATATCTTCCATGTGATGTATGCTTCTAATGTAGAGGGTGTAAAATTCACTGACTATCAACTGAGGATGTAGCATACCAATGGTATGAGGAATAGGAACAATTTAGGGGAGACAATGTCGAATTTGCACTGTGGAATGATTTCTCTAGCGCTTTTCTGAACAGCTTCTTTCCTCACGAGTTGAGAAAGGCAAAAAATGAAAGGGTTTGTTAATCTAAAGCAAGCTAGGATGATGGTCAAGGAGTATTCCTTGAAATTCCATCACTTATCCTGATATGCTCCTAAGTTAGTGTCTAGTATAAGGGCTAGAATATGGATATTTACTTCTGGGTTATCCCATGATTTGATTCTAGAAAGTAAGGCTGCCTTGTTGAATAAGGATATGGATATCTCCAAATTTATTGTGTACATACAGCAGGTTGATAAAGAGAAGAGGCAAAAGGCAGAGATAGGAATAAGGTATAATAAAAAGTTTAACTTTTCCAATCAGGGTAGAGGTCGGTAGTAGAGTGTTAGAGATGGTCAAAAGTGGTCTTATAAGAAGTGGGGGAGTTCTGGATCCTACTCTACGACTAGTGCTCTATATTCAAAGACATCGGGTGATTGTCGTTCTCAGCATAATAGTGGGTTTAGGGCATAGGGTATCCAATATTAGGCTAGTGGGGCTCAATTCGCTCCATCATATCCACCTTGTAGATTTTGTGGACAGGCATGAGTATTGTGGGTTTTGTAAAGAGAGGATGAATAGGCATTTTAATAGTGATTAGATTGGTCACTTACAAAGGGATTGTCCTTATAAGGTTGCTTTAGGGGCAATAAAATTCATGTTGCCACATCATCAGCTTCTGTATTAAAGGATGTTGCTTCTGCTTCTAGTACTGGCGCTAGTCCAAATTACTTGTATACTCTTGCTACCTGCCAGGATCTGAGGCATCTCCCAATGTCGTCACTGGTACGTTATGACTCTTACTTTTTGATCTATATTGCTTGCTAGCTTTAGGTTCTACTCTTTCTTATGTGACCACATTTGTGGCTGTATATTTTGGTCTCTATCTCGAGTGTATCCTTGATTTTTTTTGTATTTCTACCCTAGTAGGTAATTCTATGGTTGCAAGAAGAGTCTATAGGGGTTGTGTGGTATCTGTTGGTGGCACAGAAACTCTGGTAAATTTGATAGAGTTAGACATGGTTGATTTTGATGTCATATTGAGGATGGACTGGTTACACTCATGCTATACCTTCTTAGATTTTTTAACTCGTTACATCATGTTTAATTTTCCTAATGAGCTGGTGATTGAGTGGGAAGGGGGTTCTCTAGTACCTATGGGAAGATTCATATTGTCTTAGAGCCTGTAAGTTGATTTCCAAGGGATGTCTTTATTATTTGGTCCGGGTTTAAGATTTGAACTTGGAGGGTCCTTTCTTACAATCCGCTCCCATGGTTAATGAAATGGATTCGACTGAGACTATCATCGGTTTGTGCTGCTACACGTACTGGGGGCCAACCAGGGGGTGAGAGCTAGGGCCCATATAGACCATAGGTACTATTATATGACGGTTGAGCTACACAATCCAGGCTAAAGTTTTGAAAATGCATGTTAAGCCTTATTCCCTATCCCAACATGTGATATATATATATGTGTGTGTGTGTGTATGTGTTTATTCATCTGATTATGTGGATTGGTTTGAATAATGTTACACTATTGATTATGTCATTATGTTATCCTTATCCATGAGTTACACGCTAGAGTTCACCCTGCTAACCATCTTTGGACATTGTATCCTCATGTGATGCAGGAATTGGTCACACTTCCACTTTTCATACTCAGTGATTAGGATTAGGGAACAACTAGTGAGTTGATATTGAAGTGGTGAGCTTTCATACATAGGAAGTCTATATTTCATGTTTTGTTCCTCTTATGTCATAGACTTATTTTTGGATATTATTAGGGGCAAGTCCCTACACTTTATTCATATTCAGTTTTGGATCATTTCTTAGAAGGCTTTGTTTGGACAACTATGGTTATTGGGTGGTGTCGATCGGTTGTATGTCCGGTCATCGGTGGTTGGTCATGGACATGCATTGAGATTTTCTTAGGCTATTGTGCGCTGTCTTGTTATATGTTCCAAATTCATTCGACTTTAGGGGTGTTGTATTTGGATTGGTTAGGTGCAGAGGGTGATCTTTGGTCCACGTGGGACTTGAGATACCCGACATGGCCAGGTCCTAGTTTGTGTCATGTCAATAGTAGTGTAAATATGAATCATTGTCATAAGTGATATAGAGCACGACTTTCTCTATAGAAGGTTGATGACACACAAATTAAACCCCTAAGGTGTAAGCAAACATCATCATAATAACCCAACTAGAGTTGGGGTCAAACCTTGAGGGAATGAAGTCATGAATTTCAAGTTTGAGCATTACAAACAACTAGAAGTTGGCTCATAATGTGGTGCGAATTAAACAAAAAAATAAAATGGGGAGGGGGATGTTTGAACATTTTGAGTTAACAATTTTATCGCATTTTGAATGCAATTTCTAAGGTAGAAAAGACTAGAGTTTCACCAAATTCGAATAAGAGTTGGGGTTATGTTTTACTAGGTGTGGGTTCATGCCTGGGTAATTGGATATTTTTCTAAATTTAGATTAAAGTCATAGGTAGTCTATAATATGGGTATTTCGTGTCAATTTATTAATCAAACACCAAAATATCACAAATGGGTTCTTTCGAACACCTCATAAGTGTAGCTATTAGAACAATCTATGGCCTTAATTAGTATTGTTATATCTAAGAGATACTATTGAATGATGTAAAGCAAGTTATTGTTCATACCCATTCCTCACCCTTATCTCCTTTGTTAAGGATGATAAGGTTTCAAGTGTAATTAGAGTTTTCAACGTCTAATTCTCCATTAAAACATAGAAAGGATGCAAAACCCATATCATTAGCTAATTAGGAAGACAAATAAGCACCACCTATTCAAGCATAACCCCAAGATAAGAAACTAGTTATTCATAGAGAGAGAAAGAAGAGATATACATAAATTCTCCTCAAATTGATCCATTGAATCACAATCTAACACAATATTCAAGCTTCGAATTAAATAAAACTTGAGATAAAATCACTAATTTCTCACTTTAAGTCTTACTCTGATGTTTCTACACTTTTGAAAGTACAAGAATGGAGGTTTGACCAGAAAACCATATTTAGGCCAAAAATTCATGTTCCATCAAAATTATGAAAACACCACCGTATTATTGTCATGACCCAATGCTAACCCCTAGTCGTAACATGGTTCTTAGAGCCACAAGTGACCATAAGCTAACCCATGGACTAGCATTACACTAATTAAGAATACTAAAAAAGACAATCTACAGAGTGGAAGCTATATAATGAAATACTGAATATCAACCTAAATTGGAATAGAACTGTCTGAAAAAACCAACATACTGAAATATAACTAACTGTCTGTCTTAAAGCCGCTACTCATATGAGTTGTTTGAACAAGACCCCAACTAACTCCAACTGAATAAAACTAAAAGAATGCTGAGAAATAAATAATGATAACTAGTCGTCAAATCAAGATGACTCACCAAACACTACTACTGAACGTGTTACCGAATCATTCTAAGCATGATCTAGATGCTGAGCGTCAGAACCTATATCATAAGACAATATATCATACGAAAGTATGTGATAGGTACTTCGAATGTACTAAGTATGTGAGATAGAAAAAACTAACTAGTCTAAGATGAACATCGATGCATGAAACATGGTAAATTGAATGCAGACTAAGTATAAACATGTATTGAATGGAGACTAAATAACCCAATACAAGGTCATGTAAAATAAGTAAGTTGAACATAATTGAGGACTATGGGAGATAAAATTAACCGACAGACCCCCAATCTGAGCAAATCGAGGTCCAACTTGTAACCCCAGTTAGATGGGTGTTAAGTACCTTACCAAGGGTACAAACACTGGCTAGCATGGATCCACTAAACTAATGTACCAAAAGAATAGAGTGTCAGTCCTCAACTATCGGGTAACCCCTTGAAATCTATGGTGCTAGCGTAGTTCTGGAACTTAGGGAATTATTCAAAAGGTATCAGTCCTAATTGATGGGTGAGCTTTTTATCCCTGTGTTCGCTTAGTGCTAAGTACTACTCCCAACTGAATGACACTAAAAACTCATTTGCTTATTTTAATTACATTCATAAAATATAAATAGTGGATAATTTGAAGTGCTCAAAGACATGTAAACTGATATATGTATCAATCCCTTGGTATTGAGTGTTCATAACCCATCTGCTCTAAACATGACAATATTAACTGAATATTATGAGGAAATTCACAATTTAAAAACAAAACCCAACAATTTTTTCAATAAAAGGGAATTCATGATTATGAATATGGAAAGATGCTACTCTTATGGGAGAACATGCATTCATGGTTTAGTAAGAAGAATAAACCAAAGAAATTAATAAAGCTCATATTTGACATGGAACCTAAAACATGAAGAGGGAATTAAACTTGAGAATTTGAGAAGTCTTTGGGAATCAATGGGTGGAAGGAACTCATTGATGAAATCCCATAAATCTGGAGATAGAATCCTTGGAGAATTCTTTGGAATTTGTACTTGAATTTGAGGAACCCTAAGTCGAATTTTGAAGAAGAAAAATGCTCCTTCTCTGTTCTCCCTCTATGTGTTTGATTGAATTTAGAGATTTTGAGGGATTTGGGGGAAATTTATCCATATATTCCAACCTTGGGAAGGCTTAAACGACAAGGGTTAGATGCTGAAAGAGTGGTAAAAGACAAAAAAGTCCTTTTTAAAAGCATTCAAAAATTTCTAGAAATAGTCATAATGGCTTAGGCTACGACTCATTGGGTTTGGTCACGAGTCGTGGCCGGGAGTCATGACATTAGGGCCTACGACTTAGTCCCTTAATGTTATGACAACGACTCATCTTCTAACAACTTGTTTAGTCTGACCACGAGTCGTCATGAAGGATCGTTTTAAAGGGGCTAATTTGTTGGTCGCTCACTGCCGTGACGATGAGTATTTACCATGAATTATTGTATTTGACAACGAGTCATTGCCATAGTCATTGTCATTGGTATTTTGACAAAAAAAGCCTTAGAAATTTTCCCATAACTTCTTACCATGATATTGGATTAAAGCAAAATTAGTGACACTGGAACGCTAATATAATTGACTATCTCTTGGTAGGTATATAGCTTAGAAATTTGGGGTGTTATAATATCTCCCCCCTTGGGGTTATTCATCCCCGAATGAAACTAAGTTGAAGTACTAGGGAAAAGATCAAATTTTGAACTGTACACTTACGACTGAACCATGAACTGATAACTGAATTTATAATTGATGTATGAACGGAACAAAACTCATGAATGCATGTTATGAAATAAAAATAGCTGGGTGGCTTGGGATTAAAAAGAAAGAATTAATTATGGAAACTATTAAAGCAAGTTAGAACTGTGTTTAAAGAGAAAGGATGGGGGTACTTGGTCATCATATCTCTCTTTGCTTCCTAAGTAGCTCCCTTAATTGACTGATTGACACAACCCGAATCGGGGCTTTATCGTAATGGGCATCTCAAGTCCAATCGAGACCGGAGACCACCCCCTATACCCAACCCAACTAACAACCATATACCCTATGTCGTATGAATTCCAAACATATAACAAGGTAACAAATTTAACATGGTAATGACTTTGGGATAAGTCTATGTCCGAGACCAACCCAACCAAGTCAATCCGTCCAATAACTAACTAACTAAACCAAAAATGAAAACTCAATATATTTATATTTATATATATATATATATCTAAATACATCATGATCATTTCCATACCCAAGTCCACATTTGCCAATACAAAGCCTCTAAGCCAAAAACTAAGAGTATTTAGTCAGGATATGCCCCTGACCATAGCCAAAACCAAAGTCTATGAAAGACGAATATATTTAAAGTAATCCATGACATAAAATTTACACCTTCTGAACTATGGAAGCTCAATAGTTCAATTCAATATCGACTGTCCCAGAATTCTAACAATGAGCAGGAGGAGTATGGGCGGTTCCTACATTGCGTGGGATATAGCCTCCCAAAGACGTGTTATCGGGTGAGTGATAGCATGCACTTAGGATAAGTATATAATAATGCAAACCTTTAAAACCAGTAAACCAACCATAGGCATACAAACCATACATACATATATATATAACCATGCTGGGAAAAAGGAATTGGGTTTAGCATGCCTTTAAAACCATTAATCTGTTATGTGAAGCTTAACCATCCTAGAACTACCCATAGGCTATATGGATCCAGTTTAATCCCCTGAACGGGCCCCGATGCGTGTAGCTACATGAACCGGAGATACCATAGGAGTAGGGGATTCCTGAGTACCCTTTGCTCTCCATGATACATATGTACAAATGTACTTAGGGGGATTCCGGTGTATCCTAGATGTATCATATATTAGGTAGTCATGACCTATCCTCATGTCAGCAAACATGAGTTTCTAGTGTTCATCCCTTGGACTCCCACCTTCACAGTTAGCTACCATAGCCTACCAATTTTGCCCACTTAAAACTATTACCATCCAACCAAACCATTATTTGATTATTATCAATCAGGTCTATTACAAGTGGTATCATCATATCAACTATAACTTGCAAGCAATATTCTTAGCCAACCATCGGGTATTCCCATGTAACCTATAGGTTACATTATTTAGTTTACTTGGGGGATTCACATGTACCCCACGAGTACATCATTATAAAGCTTACTTGGGGGATTCCCGTATACCCCACAAGTATTTCATTATTAAGCTTTACCTGTGAATTCCCTTGTACCCCACAAAACATTCAACATTCAAACTAATTTCATCATTTTATTCAGTTGGGGGATTCCCTTGTACCCCATAAGGTTTTCATTCAAATCAATTTCATAGCCATCAAGGCTTTACCATTTAACCATTCCATTTACACCATTCATACCATTTTAATCCATTTCAAATATTTAGTACATTTATACCTTCAAAAACCATTTAAACCAATGCAAAACCATCAAAATACATTTAGGTTTCCATTACCAAACCATACCATGCAATAGTTCCAATGAAAGTTCAATAATAGAGTAAAACATTCTCCTACGCATTTTGTCAAACGTTTTGAGGGCATACTTATAACAATACCAAAATCCAAGCATAAACCATCAAGTTTAGGGTTCCTCATGAATCATTTGTTAAACCATAACCATCAAGCACCCAATAGTGCAAACCATCACCAAAAACATGTGAAAATACAATTTAAACCAACATTTAACAATATGCATGAAAACCCTCAACATATGTTTCCAAAACCACCATTCATAATTCATAATCAATGTTTAAAACACATTAAAAAATGCCTTTAGTTGGAACTAAAAATTAGGAAAGAAGTACATGCCTTATACCAGAAGATTTTGAAAGGAAACTTGACTCTTGAGCCCTTTAGAAGAACACATGTAGAAATCCTAGCCTCCAATCTTCATGAGTGAGTTTGATAGAGTTTTTTGAAGTGTTTCTAATAATCAAAGTGTATTATGAGAGTCCACTAAGGGTAATATAATGTGGGGACATAAGGGTTTGAGATGGGAAAAACAAAGTCCCAGGAGGGTATGACCCAACCCCCTAAGCCTACCCTAGGGTATGAGTGGTACCCTAACTTGTACCCTAGACCCACTATGGTCCCCTATACTAACCATTATATGACCACCTAGGTCTATGTTGTATCTTAGGTTATAAAAAGTACCCAAAATCCGTATCTTGGATAGATTCAACTAGACTAGTCCACAAGCTTCATATGACTTGGCATCTACACCTTGTATCCTTCCATACAGCTAATATGATTTTGAGTCATACCTTGGGAAAATCATAACCCAGTATGCACTACCTAACATACAAGAGAGGAATCCCAAATTGTATCTTAGGGTACGATTTGTACCCTCAAGTTGTACCTTGCCCAGAGTGTCCAAAACTTATGAAATTTTGTGAGGGGCAAAGTTTAGGGTTTTTCATACTCCCCCACTAGGATCATTCATCCTTCAATGATGAGTAAGGGTGGGAACAAGCACAAGATAACACAATAACACCCATAACTTCCCTCTAATCAAATGTGAAAATAAAGACATAGACCAAAGATGTGAAAATCACCACATATCCCAAGCATGATTTACACCCCAACACTTCCATTCCGACCTCTAACTAAGTTAGAAAACAATGATGCAAAAGAAAGAATTCCTTTCCTTCAATAAAGTTAGAAAAGCAAGATTTGTCAAAGAGCACATACATTATGCACAAATTTTTAGGACGAAAAGCAACACGAATACCTGGACTACATTTTTGCCTCCATATCCCAAATGGCTTCTTCGGTCTTTTAGTTCCCCCATTGAACCTTCACCGAAGCCACACCTATTCGTTCACAACCGACGAACTTGCCGACCCAAGATCCTATCTGGGACCTCCTTATAGGATGATGAATCCATGATACTAATACGACCTAAAGGAACCAACTAACAAAGAACCACCCACACCTTACCTTACACCAACATAAGAAATAATGGATGAATAGAACTCATGCTACAGAGAAAGTCTAATTCAACTTACAATTTCCCAAAGACATATCGTTATGAGAGCCTGAGTTTAACCGTACACTACTTCCATTTTTAAGCCTATTCATGCAAGAAGGACTTAACTTAGTCCACATGACTATTCTCTTTATCTACCCAAAACACTATTCTGCTTCTATTACTATAGCCAAACACCAAGCCCAACCAAGATTTTTAGCTACCCAACACAACTATTGGTATATCTACCAATCACAACATTCAAGCCTACCTCTTATATGCCTGCGGTATGATCTATCCTTTCAAATATCTATCGCCCTTTATCATTTTCACAAACGTTTCCACAACCTACTCCCATTCTAACTATTTCTTATGACAATAATCTTACCTTTCTCTTCAAAACCTTGACTCTAGTAGTCACCCAGAATCTCCTGCACTAAGGAACTTCTACATTCTTTGTTTCAAACATCACCATGCTTCCCAAGCCACTACCATCCCAACACAAGAAGGGTCATTAAGAAAATAAAGTACAAGAATTATCTATGCCACCCAAGGACAGACCCCTGAAATAAGACACGACAACGTAGGCACTAAGTACTTCATAGCAATGACATAGACCATAATGAAGAATCAAATCGACATAACCATACCATAAAAAGAGTCCTTAGGTTCGGATGCCAAAAGAAACACAATCGTATATAACATAGGTAATGTAATGTAACCTTAGTCATAAGCGTTGTAAGAATGCATGCAATACTAGTAGAGTACTCTCTTAACCGAGATAGAAGAGAATCACTAGAATATGTATCCCGACCTTTCCTTAGAGTCCACGGCTAAAAGAAAATTTTAGATTAATCCTCGACCTTCATCCCATGACACCTATAAGCATAATACCCTACTCTAATGGGTATAACTAGGGATGTACACTAAGGATACTTGGTCTTCCTATGCCTAAAACCTTATTGATCCAAATGCTATCTGGAGCCCAACATAGTCATATAACCTCCATGCTCTAACCAATGAAATAACTACACCCCCGATCTATATCTATCCATTCAACTTGAACCTTCGACCTATAAGTCACAACTTTTCCACTATTGTATTCCCATATCATCAATCTTAACCCTTCCGCACCTCTCATCCAACCCAAAATTACTTCATAATTCCCAGATTGCAATCCTCGAGCTAACATACTCCCTATACCAAAATAAAATATCTAGGTTCAAATATAGTATCCATCAACCACCATACACTACTAGAAAAGCATCCCATGCCAAATATGCACAAACATGGTCCACCCCACAATGAGAACACCCTAAATTTCTTATTCACCCATTGCCAACCTATGCATTTCCAAGGAAACATTCCCCTTAAATATTCAAGAATGAAAATACTCTATGGAGAAATATTAGGAAATATGAAATCTTCATCTAAGACATCCCTTAATTTTCCCTTTACGCTCTTTTAACTCAACCAGAACCATTCTATAAAGAAAGAATATAAATTGGAAAAGTGTTCAAAAAAAGACCAATCTAAAACTCAACATCCCCATTGGAAAGACACCACGAGAGTCATCAAAAAAGACCCTAAGAAATTCATGCATAACTAAAATTGAATGCAAAGAAGGACCTCCTGAGTTTGAACCATTAAGACAGACGAAATGATAGAGATACCTCTTGGATACTAATCTCCGAGTTCTAAGATATAATGTTAACTTTCCCTTTAATAGTTAGGGAATGAAACCATCCTCCCACTCTATAACTAACTTACCAAGGATCCTAAAGACAACCTATATGGACCTGATAATTTAATAATGCATAGCACGAGTGTAACCCATCCATCCCTAGAATAACATCAAAATACACCATATCTGAGTCAAAAAAATACACCAAAGTCAACCCTTTTACTACCAACAGATACCATAACCCCTCGTAGACTCTTTTAGCAATCACTAAGTCACCTACCAGGGTAGAAAAAAAAAGGGAAGAGTCGGAGACAACTATAGGACCAAATCCAAAATATACAACAACAAATAAGGTCACAAAAGGAAAAGGTAAACCTAGACTAAGTAACCAATACTCATAATAAGAAAAAAGGTTTTTAACATACCAGTGTCAATATCAGAAGATGCCTTAAACTCCTGAGGAATAATGAGAGCATTGAGATGATCCCGACCAATGTAGGAGCTAGAAGCAACACTCTTTGTTAAATAAGATAGAAAAGTGGCAATCAGTACCCTATTTGCCCAAAAGGCTATCATTATAGGACACTTCCATTGTATGTGATCCCATTGACTACTACTAAAACATTGATTCCTCCCTTCCTTGAAACAACTATAATATGACTGACGATAAAATCTACAAAGAGGATAGGATGATACAAATTGGTCCCCAATGGCTCAAGATTGGGCACCTCATGCCCTAGAATTAATACCACTCTAAAAGCATCTACCTCCTAATGGATTCAGGTAGGGAGCACTAGCCATAGAACAGGAGTTAGGAAATACTCAACTATTTCTCTTAGACCACTTACCACCATAATATTGGCCTCCTCTTTGTCCAAAAAACTAAGACCTCTGACCCTCTCTATTTACCAACCTTGCCTTATTCTTCCCCCGTACTAATAGGATTAGAATAGCATGATAGAGTTGTCACTATCTAGGTAAATAGATGAATAGAATGTTGAAACTCGACATTGGTAATCCTTTCTTAAGGTAACCAATCATGAGTGCCACCTTTTGAACTAGGGTTAGTAAAGACTGGTGGGACTCCATGGGGAAAACTAAAAGATGTGACCCTAATCATGTATCTGCCCTATTAGATGTACTAGATTTATCTATGTCATCCTCGAGTGAGATGGGTGAGTTTTCATGAACTTTGGATTATTGAGAGGATATGATCTGAAAAGTGAATCAAAGAAGATTTAAAGAAGAGTTCAAGACCTTAGACTACATAGTCAGAAAGTAGAACATCAAAAAAATGAAATATTCCTAAATGCCTCATAGCCTCTGAATTATAAGTGTGGTGCACAACACACTCATAAGTAATACTCTTTTTGACACGGCTTTGTGGAGACCTCATGACACCTAAACGTAGGCTCTAATACAAACTTGACATAACCTAAATCGAGGCCTTATTTTAATGGTCATCTCAAGTCCTATTGGTACCAAAGACTACCACCGATACGCAACCCAACCAACCAATATATAACCCATATTGGATGAATTCCAAACATATAGCAGGATAACACATTTAATATGTAATGACTTTAGGATAAGTTTATATCTGAGTCCAACCTAACCAAGTGAATCCATCTAATAACCAACTAACCAAACCAAAAATGAAAACCCAATGTGTATATATATATATATATATATATATATATATATATATAAATATCATGATCATTTCCCTACCCAAGTCCACAGTTGCCTATACAAAGCCTCTAAACCAAAACCAAAGAGTTCCTAGTCGGGACATCCCCCCATCTATAGACAAAAACCAAAGTCCATGGTAGATAAATAGATGTAAAGTAATTCATGACATAAAATAGATGTCTTCCAAACTATGGAAGCTCACCAACTATAGCTTGCAAGCAATGTCCTTATCCAACCTTAGGGGATTCCCGTATACCCCATAGGTTACATTATTTAGTTTACTTGGGGGATTCCTATATACCCCGCAAGTACATCATTATTAAGCTTACTTGGGGGATTCTCATTTACCCTACAAGTATTTCATTATCAAGCTTTATTTGAGGATTTCCTTGTACCCCACAAGACATTCAACTTTCAAACAAATTTAATCATTTTATTCACTTGGGGGATTCCCTTGTACCCTACAAGATTTTCATTCAAATCAATTTCATAGATATCAAGTACAATTTAACCATTCCAACCATTTGGACCGTTCATACCATTTTAAACTATTCCAAATATTTAAAACATTTATACCTTTAAAACCATTTAAACCAATGCAAAACTATCAAAATCCATTAGGGTTCCATTACAAAACCATATCATACAATAATTCCAATAAAAGTTCAATAATAGAGTAAAAACATCTCATAGGCATTTTATCAAACATGTTAAGGGCATACTTTTACCAAGACCAAAACCTAAGTATAAACCATCAAGTTTAGTATCCCTCATGACCTATTTGTTAAACCATAACCAACAAGAACCCACATGTGCAACTATCACAAAAAATATATGAAAATAAAATTTAAAATAACATTCAATAATATGCATCGAAAACCTCAACATATGTTTCAAAAAGCACTATTCTGATTCATAATCAATGATTAAAACACATTAAAATATGACTTTAGTTGAAGCTAACAATGAAGGAAGAAGTATATGCCTTATACAAGAAGATTCTGGAAGGAAACTTGATTCTTAAGCCCTTTTAAAGAACACTTATAGAAACCCTATCCTCCAATCTTCACGAGTGAGTTTAAGAGAGTATTGTAAAGTGTTTATATTCTTCTAAGTGTATTATGAGAAGCCACCAAGGGTTATATAATGTGGGGACATAATGGTTTGAGGTGGGAAATATTTGAACTACCCTCAGCTTAAAAGATAAAAACTAAGTCCTAGAAGGGTATGACCCAACCGCCTAAGCCGTACCCTAAGGTACGAGTAGTACCCTAAATTGTACCTTAGATCCCACCATGGTCCCCTATACTGACCATTAATGACCACCTAGGTATAAATTAGATCTTAGGGTATAAAAAGTACCCACAAATCATATCTTTGTCAGATTCAACTAGACTAGTCCACAAGCTTCATACGGCATGGCCTCATATACCTCGTATCCTTCCAGATGAGTAGTATGATGTTCAGTCATAACTTGGGCTGAACCCAACCCAAAATAAACTTTCTAACATATGAGAGAGGCATCCTAAACAATATCTTAGGGTACAATTTATACCCTTGAGTCATACCTTGCCTAGGTGTCCAAAACTCATGAAATTTTATGAGGGTCAAAGTTTAGGGTGTTTCACTAATTTTTCCATATAAACTTTACAAGGCAACCTCTTTATTCCTCAATTTAAAAATCTAACAATCAATGGTCTCAATTGGTATCTCTTCATAAGAGTGACTATTTTTGATACCTGTCTTCTTTAAATGAATAACTGATGTGGGGTCACCAATGCATTTCTTTAATAATGAAACATAGAAGGCTGGATGCACTAATGCTAAATATGTAGGCAACTCTACCTCATAGGCTACCTTACCATAACGACTTAAAATATTATAAGGACCAATATAGCAGGGACTGAGATTGACCTTCCTACTGAATCTATTCACCCCTTTCATGGTAAAAACCTTCAAGTAGATAAAATCACCAATATCAAACTCAAGATCCCTTATCCTCACATCTATATAAGATTCCTAACGACTCTAAGTAATGTTCAATTTTTCCTTAGTCAGTTAAATTTTCTCCATTGCCTTATGTATCAAATCTAGTCTTATCAAATTAGCTTCACTAACCTCAAATAAACCAATAAGAGATCTACACCTTTTGCCATAAAGAACTTTAAATGGGGCTATTAAAATACTAGAGTGATAGTTGTTATTGTAAGCAAACTCAATTAAAGGCAAGTGAAACACCCTGGTTTCAGGACCTTAGAAAATTTCCTAGAATTCTGGTCTCTAGACCCAATACGACTCATGGGTATGAGCCATATGTTAAGGTATGAATGGTATGGTATAGCTATATACTGACCAGTGTTGGTTAGTGGGATGGATTTTTGTCCTTGGAATGGGTACGACTTAGTGGTACAAGTCGTATGGTTAGATATGGATCATTTGGTTCCTTCACTTAACCTTATACTTGGGAACTTAAGTTGGATCTAAGTATGAGTGTCTTACCAGGAGCCGTAATCCAAGGTACGAGTTATACCCAGGACTCATATGGTGGATAGTTTTCAATCTATCTATGTTTCTATTTTGCCAGAGATATGGGTGAAGGGTATGGATCGTATGCTAACAATATGACTTAGGTAGGATAAGTCATATACTGGACAGTGTTGGGTCCAAGGGTTGAGTCTTAGGATACAAGTAGAGGGTACCACTCGTATCCAAGGGTATGACTTGTAAGGGTAAGTCATACCCCTATGACAGGATGTTTTGAAACTTAAGTGGGGGTAATTTAGACATTTCATACTTACCCTAATAAGTTCCCATGACTTATAACTCTCTTGGGAGGATGTTTACCATATTATTCTACTCATTAACACTTAAAAACTCTTTCTAAACTCTATAATTCCTCAAAAACTTTTGGTCAAAGAAGCTAGGGTTTCAAATAGAGGACAAATTTGGGAATCTTACAGGTGGTTTCTTTCTATCTACTTTTTCAATTAAGGCATGTTATCTTTCCTCATTGTTAGTTCCAACTAAGAGCATGGTTTTATACAATGCTTTCATTATTTGAATTTTGAATGATTTTGGTTTCTCAGATATAATTTGGGGGTTTTGGTTATAAAAGCTTGGTTATGCTTTACCTATGTTTTAATTATTCTTTATATGCATTAATGGTGGTTTTGGATAATTGGTTGCATAGGAGTGGTTCTTTGGTAACTGACTTTGGTTTTGGAAATACTATGCCACCAATGTGTCTGATAAGATGCCTTTAACAATGTTTTCACTATAATATTTGATTTTCAATGGAAATTATGCATGGTTTAACTTGGTAATGGAACCCTAAATGGTATGTATGGTTTAAGTGATTTCAAATGGATTGGAAAGGCCTTGGTAGCAATGGTTTTAGTTAATTGGAAATTATGAAGGGTACATGGAATCCCTTAAACATATATGTGGTTGGCTTTGGGCAAAGCTTGCTAATATAGTCGATATGAAGATACCACTAATAATGTTCTTTGTTAATAAATAGTTAATAGATTTGTTTGTTGCTTGGTAATGGTTTTAAATGGGCAATAATGCCAGGGTATGCAGTAAAGTCGTGGAAGGTGGAGGTCCCAGGGGGACCAAAACTGGAAACTCATATTTGCCAATATGAGGTTTGGTCTTGGTAACCATGTACATGATATCACACTTTATATTTGGGTGATGTACTAGTCATTTTAGGTCTTCTTTCCTAGTCGTTTGGCTTCTTGCACTGGGGCTCTTTCAGTAGGGGAGCTGAACCCATATTACTTGTAGGTAGATTAGGATGGTAAAGCTAAACAACCCAGGTAAAGGTTTTAATAGCATGCTAAACCCGATCCCCTTTCCTGACATGGTTATATATGTGTGTGTATGTGTGCTTATGTATGGTTATGTGCATATGGATGGTTTTACTTGGTTTTATAAATTGTATTATTTTATCCTTATCCTGAGTTCATACTAGAGATCACTCGCTAACCCATCTTAGGGTGGCTATATACCCATGCTATGCAGGAATCAACCATTCTACTCTTCCTATAGAGTGATTGACTCGGGGACAACTGTTGGATTGAAGTAGTGATCTTCCATTTTTTTGGAAGACTTTATTTCATGTTATGGATATTCTAAGACATTTTGATTTATCTTCGAACATTGGTTTTGTCTATGTTTGGGGTATGTCCCAATTGGATATTCCTATTCTTTGGTTAAAGGATTTATAATACTACTATGGGTTGGAATGGATGGGGTCAATATTGATATCAGCCTTAACATTGGCACTGGTATTGGGGCTGATATCAATGGAAGATATTGTTGGTTTTTCCATCGTATTTCATTTTTATATTAATTATATTATGTTTTTAAACTTATTTGGTTATGTCCTGGTTTGTGGACCTTGTTTTTGTATTGATTTTGTTTGGTATGGTTGGTATAGTTTGGTGTGACGGGATGACTTCATAGGGTTGGTTTAGGAATAGAACTATCCCAAAATTAGTCCTTTTATACTTATGCTATTTTCTTATATGTTCGATATTCAACCGACTCAAGATATGCTAATATATGGTTGGGTTGGGTAACATGGGGTGGTTCCCGATCCTAGTTGGACTTGGGATGCCCATTATGATAAGGACCCTGATCGGGTAATGTCAAGTTGGTATCAGAGCTTTAGGTTCTTGGTCAATTGGGAGTTAACAAAGTCATTTCTAGCAAAGTCTCCTTTAGGAGTGTGTAGTGCACCACACTTATAAGAGAAAGGCTATAAGGAATTTAGGAATGTTTCACTTTATTTGCATTTTATTTTCAAGCTTGGAGTCTAAGTCCTTGAATTTTTCTCTAATACTTGGTTGTTCTCTAATAATTGTATTAGATCTTAGACGCGCAGGAACAACGGTTAGAATTCTAGCACGAAAATATAGGGTATTACATTATCTCCCCCTTGGGAACATTCGTCCTCGAATGTGGATAATTAACCTGAAACACAGAGGAATTTTAGTCTTCAAGATATCATGTGTAACTGATAGAACTGAATCACAGGATCTCAAGAATAATGAGCTAATGAACTGGTCTGCAAGTGCATGAATCCTCAAGAAAAATAACTATATGGATAAGATAGAAATAAGAGTGTCAACTTATGAGTAATCATTACTTTGCACTGGATCTAATCTCATGAGAAAGGATGAGAGGTTTATGACATGAAAACTCGGGGTATTACTATATCCCCCTCTTGGGATCGTTCGTCCCCGAATAATAATAATTTGATGAAAATACTAGGAAGAGACTGTAATACTACACAGGATACTTACGAACTGAATCATGACATAATATCTGAAACTGAAACTGATGCATGAACTAAACTGAATTCATAATTTAATTGGACACAAACACATTGCCTCTTGGAATGTACATACGTATAAGATTGTTGATAGTAAAACTAGCTGGAAAAGTAAGAATTTATAGGAGCTTATCTCCTTGCTTGATAAACTAGATTACAGGCTCTATGGAATGGATCATATTGACTACCCATACTCAAATGGAGTATTTCTTTAGCACTTTTCTACGAAATTCTATTGACATTTAAGAGCAAAGAATTTTGGGCATTCTCTGAACAAGACATTTGACTAAGGAATGACAACATTGATATAACTCTATAGCATGAAATATAATTATATAACTCATAAACTAGGATAGGATTGCTAACCGTAGGCAACGCAACTTCTTACTGTCAAGCTTAGCATCACTTCTCAAATGCTCTCTCAACTATAGTATTCCCCTTAAATACCATACTCATTTGATTTAACTTATAATTCTCATATTGGCACTACGAAATCTTTCTACTAAGGTCTAAACTAAATGAAGTTCTCTCACCATCATCAAGCCTAACACTAAATCACAAGATATAACATGGCAAACCACAATCCTAGTCTAAACCACAAGGTTCAATATTCTATATCTTCTTAGAGCTCACACCCTAAGCTTAACATGCCTTACCATGTCAATGACTAATTTAAAACTCTTGATATGGATTCACTAGTACATATTGCATTCATCATCTTACACCCAACATGGCATTCAAGCCTATCATAAAAAATCACATATTACTTTAAGGCAAATACCCCTAATGGCATACTTCGTATATTCTCTAAACCTTTGTCAACAACAATTTTCTTGCACTATTCTTAAAAACATACACACAATTTCTAACTAACCATGACATGTATCAAAGACTTGGCCTCAATCTTACTTCACACTTTAGCCTTAGATAGAAAAACATAAATAATCTTTCTTAATAAGGGTCATCAACTCTCTCACATCTAAACCATTGCTTATCCACTATCATCGCCACTATCTTAACATAGGAAGAGGTCACCAAAGGGCTAACACATAAGAACCTGAAGCACGGAAACTACAATACCTAACATTAACACTTATCTTAGGCTTGAGGAATAAAATATCAAAGGCATGGATTCATTAAAGAAATTCAAGCTGAGGACATGCATGATATAATGCAAACTTCACTAATATCATGGGTTTAAAAACTGGTCATACTCTGAAACATGAGTTCATACTTATCATGAGCTATTCAACATAAGACTGGAGTTCATAGATTCATGAGAGATAACTCGAATCACAGAGTGAAGCTGTTACATGCTTGCTAGAAGCTGAGAATGGGCTAGAGCATGCATGTTGGGTATAAGCATAGGCATGTGGCATAGATTTATCATACAAGTGATGGATTTGGTGTTGTAATGACTGAAATCCAAGGAATACGCTAGAGTAAGAAGGGATCACTATCTCATCAAAACTCATTATTGATATGTATCATAATCTAATTCTCAAAACTTAGTTTGGTTCTTCACTAACCATCTCCCCCTTAGGTCAAAGCTGGTATTCTAAGTATGATGGTCTATTCCATATCCTCGAGATTAAGCCATAACTTCATCATTCTAATATCTACACATAAATTCTAAACTCACAAAAATAAACTAATTTCAAACTTACCGACTTCATTCTTGAACAACCCATCAATATGTCATCCTTAATTTTATAGCTTCAATAATCATCATCAAAGACTTACACTCTCATTTGCAACCATACCTACATCTCTAATCACATAATCATAGCCTACCAAGATCACACTTCTATACTTATAGTTTCCCCAAACAATGAGAATAATAATGATACTTAAAAGGCTCAACAACTTCAATCATAACTCCTTAACTTAGCTATCAAGAACATCATAAATTATCTAACTAGCCTTTCTCCACCTAGCAACTCAACGTTACTACTAACTACACAATATGCAATAATCCTCAAAATATAATGCATCCCCATAGCACCTTGGGCATACCTCTACATCATACTTAATTACGAACACATGATCTTACACTCTTGCATATACTGTTCAGGCCTACTAGATCACCTCCATATCACTAGCATCAACAACCGAACCATCAACTATTTAAACTTAATAACTAGAGCTAAACATGATTTACAACCCAATCTCACACATAATTCTCCCTTCAAAACTATAGAACACAACATTAAGAAAGACTAGTACACAATGACAATCGATCATAATCATATGGCCTATCTTACTCATAATCTGTTAACACATCCCCCTTCTTCACATCATTACTATTTACCCATCTTCATACCTAAATTACTTTCATAGCTCTATAAATTTCAACTAAACTTTCTCTTGCAATCTCTTACAATTTTAGGAAAGCCTAAATTAACAATACTCAACCACCAAGTACTTTCATCAAAACCTATACTTTCCTAGCACAACAACTATCATCAATATTCTTTTCATACTTCAAGAAAACAACAATCCACGTTAACTAATAATCTCCTTCTCTAACTTCACTAAACTAACAAACAAAGGTATATCATTTCATTACTAATTCAATCATAAGCAAAAATTCGGCTATACATATTCAATAAATCACCCTTGCCACCTTTCTTGTCACTACACTTCTAAACCCAAACTTCCAACCAACACAAGAACAACAAGATAAACAACAAGTTGCTAGTGAATCAAAATAGGCCTCACATGGCTTTACTAGACTTTGGTTTTGTGTTTTGAATAACAAAATTAGATGAATAACAAAGCAACTATGCTAGTGAATCGAAATAGGCCCCACACGGCTTCACTAGACTTTGATTTTTCACAACCACAATGATAACAAAATTACGTAATACAAGAGATAGAAACTTGACACAAAACATTCAATGATCTAAGAATAAACCTTACTCTATCTTAATTGAATAACTCGTAAGAACGAGGGCATAACTTTAAATTTGAGGGAATTATAACACACTAAAAGGCTCCTCTCAAGCTGCTTTGTAACTTTTGAAACTTTTACTAGAAAATATAAGAGTATTATCTCGAGAGAAACTAGAACTTGTTGATAATGTTGTCTCAATAATAATACATAGATAAGGAATTATAGATTATCATTATATATTCTGATGAGAAAATTGAAAGCATATCTGACTTGGGCTTAGTGCACGATTTCTACAGGCCTGATAAATCACTTCAGTTTTCGCAACTCAAAAGTACTGATAGGATACTTTTGTAGCTCTGTTATAATTCCATAACTATCTATGGAGAATTAAGCTCAACTATTTCTGATACCTTGGAAATAAGGTAGAAATGGCCTGACTAGGGTAAGATGAGAATCTGTATAAGTTTCTTGGAAAACTTTTCTATAGCATGATTTAAGACTTGAAAGAATGGAGACATTTCCTAAATACCCTGTAGCCTCTCAAAGAAAAGTACAGACGTCTCTGAACCATTCCGCAAGAATCTACTAGACACGACTTCATAGACACCTAAGGACACTTGACTCTGTACTCTGATACCAAGTTTGTAACGCCCCAAAATTGGGTCCCGAGAAGTCACACGGTGCTTAGGATCATACGTGACCCCAAACTAATCCTTCTACTAGCATAACTTATAAGCAACTGAACAAAAAGTATAAATCTATAACAATCTATGGAAAATAACTCTTTTCTGAATATGATAGATACAAAACTAAATTTACAAGATTACAACTCTACTTTTACAACCAAAACTGAAATGGAATACATCAACTTCTACTGACTGTCTATGAAGCTTCTAGTAGTACTGACTGTAGGTAGCCAGGTCATGACTCTCGACCAACCCAACTCAATACGACCAAAATAAAGAAAATATTACACTTCTCGAACTGTATAACTAACTCAAGCCCTTAAATCAAAAGGACTCATCACCTGCTGATTGGATGCCACGAATTGGCTGGATGTGAAAATGTACACTATACCTTGTACCTACATTCCAAGAAAATATAGCCCACATACGAATATGTGGGTCAGTAATATGGAAACATACCGAGCATATGGGGTGCAATGCATATATAAAATAATATCTTAATATTATCACAGTTTATAAAATAATGCATGCTGATATAATTAACTTACTTAGCTCGAATTAAAATCATCATAATTATAAGAGAGTAAAATATATCGAGTGAAACATGTGAGTCAAGATAATAAATCTCAATTCACTTCCATCTCGATTCCAAATCATCAAAGCAATCAAATCTCATGACAATTCTCTTTGGAATATATTTTCATTAAATCTTTCAAAAATAATGACTTCCTCAAACTCAGTCTTTCAAACAAATATGTTTTTATCTCAGATAGAAGAATAAGACTTTTCATATTAGATGGGAGAATACACACACATTGGGAATACACACACATTGGGAGACTCTCATAACTGACATAAATCATGTGAGCTACATGGAGTCCAACATCCAACCCATGTTGGGGAGAGCTGTCCTATCCTTGCCATCGGAGTAGGACCTTAATCTTTTATTCCCAAGTGATCACTATATATAAATCAGCCTCAGGCTCACAACCTATGGGGTCACGTAGTTCAAGGGAAGTACCAATCCTGATATACATACGACTCAGTGCTAATGACTACTACCAGACTTAGCTCAGATCTTTTCAAAAGAAAATCCACTAATAAATATTCCAACAATTCATAATGGGGGCCATCATGCTACCCCTTTAATAATAAATTAATAAAAGTAGATTTCTTTTCTCATCTCGATTTCAAAAACATCCCTTTTTACGACCAAAAGGTCAAAGCTTCTTTATCATCTCAAATCATTTAAACTCAAGGTGTTTATAACACATGATTTTCTTAAAATAATAATCTCAAATAGGGTTCCAAAATCCCATACTTCAATATCACCATAAAACCTTCCAAAGTTTCATACTTTATGACATAAGCACAAAAATAATCACTTAAAACTTAAAATTTCAGCTTTATAATTATACATCTTGTTAAAGAAAATTAGCTTTGAGATTCAAATCTCATTGTGCTTACAGCACATAATTTTTCCAAGTACAATCCCAATTAGGACTCAAGGTCTCGTACATCAAAATCATATTAAATTTTCTCAAGATTCATGCTTTTCATCATAAATATATAACTTACTTTAAAATCTAGAAAATTCAGCTTTATGTACAAAAATGTCATAATTCTCATTCAATTCAACTTCCAAAACATAGAGAGTATCATAATCTCATGTAAAATCATATAGGGTATAAATTCATGCTTTAAATTCATATCAAAACATGTAAAATCATATATATTCATAAAAGAAAAATCAATTTGGGCACAAGAACAAAAGGGTGTTCTTGTTGAAAAACCCCACATACCTTAAACTTGAAGCTTTGAATGAACTCTTGACCTTGGGACTCTATTAGTGAAAATAATGAGTGTTTCTTGTAGCCCTCAGAATGGGGATTCCGAATCTCAAAGAATTATTGAAAACTCATGGTTGAATCTTGAGATATTTGAATTTTTAGGTTGAAATCCTAATGAATGTTCTTGGTGATTTTGAGAGAAAGTAAACTTATTTTGGTGTTATGGGAGTTTAATCCCGTGTTATAGTCATATATAGGGGTGTTTTTGGCACTTGGAAGTGAGGTATGTGGCGCACAACCCATGGCAGACCTTAAGGTGCATGTCGCACACATTATGACAGACATTTAAGTATGCCTCACACTCCCAATCGCACACATTTGATTAGGAGGAGCATTGCCCATTGCACACCCTTATTGCCTCTTACGAAAATAGGCATAACTCTTCGCTCGGGTATCGGATTTTTTAAAAATTGGTATCCTTGGAAAGATAATTCAATTATCTACAATTTGATAGGTCTTGGGATGAAAAATTCCATTTATATTAAGAGACATACACATTTAAAGTTGACCCTTGTAGAATTGAATATCAAACTTTGGATGAATCAATTATTCTTAGCTCAACTTTGTTCTAGGTTATTGCTATGAACATTTTTCACCTCTAAACTACTCCATAGACTAGGATAATGATCATGCAACTTGTATTCACATGAGAATCATTTGTATTAGAGCTTAGACATGCAGGAACAACAGTTAGAATTCTAGCACGAAAATACGAGGTATTATACTAGTGCTCAACCTTAACTTGCTAGTAATTTTGATGGTTAGCCACAAATTTCGCAATATTCCTTTTTATGCTATTCCACCAATAGGCTTCTCACAAATCACAGTACATCATAGTAGATCCTAGGTGAATAGAATATTGAGAACCATGAGCTTCTACTAATATCCACTACCTCAAGTCATCCACATCAGCAACAGATAATCTGCCTTGACAAAAAAGAACACCATATCTCTCTTAGGAGAAAACCTTAAACTTCTAACTCTGAATTTGTAACGTCTCGAATCTGGTACCCAAAATACTACATGGTGCTCATGACCTTGAAGGACCATAAGCTAACCCATGACTAATATCTGTAATGGGACACTGTATAATATACTATATAAATTCATAAAAGGCTTAAAGGCCATAAGTTTCGAATAACTGATAAAACATAACATCTGAAAATACGGTATATCAATACCAAACAAAACTGAAATAACTGTCTGAACAAGGAGTTGATGGGATATGTCCCCTACTAACTCCAACTAATAAATAAACTAAGTACTGAAAGAATTAAATAATCAAATAATAACATCCTCGAATGATGAGGACTCACTGCTAGTCTGTCTGATGAACAACTGATCTACTAAGGATGCTCTGGAGCTCGTGCTTCTAAATCTATGGTACAAAACACCATAGCACAATTGCGTCAGTATAATTAAATATACTAGTATACAAGTGATATAGGCTAAATACAATGGGTTTATATGCATGAATAATACTAACTGACTGAATAACATAAACGTGTGAATACATGAATACATGAACTATAAATAAGATCATAACATCATTGAATCTAAATACTAATAACATAAGTTTTGTATAACTGGTATATTATTATCTAAATGAGTGTGTCTGACAGTCCTATTTTTGATGGAACTAGCTGAGTTTTATACTGAACTAGGTGATTGTATCTGGAAGTACTAAATTCTATAGAACTATCTGAGTTCTATTACTGAGAATGAGACTGTAACTATAATTGTAGGAAATAGTCTTCTAACTAACATGCCCTAAATAGGCTATTATAGCTGAGTTAGTATCCAATCTATAACCCCAATTAGAAGGGTGTCAATACCGCGCCACTGGTAAGGACAAGCTGTGAGTGACCCTCATCTGACAGTGTCCCCAAAAGAAAATGGTGGGACCCTCATATGACAGTGTTAATCCACCTCATCAACCCTCATCTATCAGTGTTGATGCCTCAACCTATGCTGGATACATAGTTCTTGAATGCAAGGATTACTTCTAAGGATCACACCCTTAAGTGTTAGTGTGTGCCCTCATCCTTCAGTTCACTCGATGCTAATTCCTACTCCCATCTGAATAGAAACTGAAACATAATTAATTGAACTAAACTGGACTGCATTCATTGAGTTCTGTTGACTGACAAAATACTACTGAGATTACTGAATTTTTGAGATTACTGAGTTTACTGAGTTTTATTGAGTCACATGACTAACTGAGTTCTATGAATTATGGCTTGACTGAGAGTATCTTGAAAACATGACACTAGTTCTAGGCACACAACTAAATTATCGGGTACAAGTACCCCCAGGACTCGATAGCATAAAACTGACAAGACATGACACTTCTTGACACATGACCATAGTCAACAATTCATAGTACAATGATTGGGGATTTCATGAAATATTCACATGCTATAAGCTTACACATGAATAGGAATGCATTTAAACATATCATAATTTCATAAGCGTAATCTCATGAGCATTACATCAATTCATTACTAAGTATAATAATAATGTGGGAGTCATATTGAACATAAGGGAGACACATGGGTTCATCAATTTTTGTCACAAATGAGTCATAAGGCATAATTCCTGTTCTCTTAGGCATTTTATCAAACACCTTGCATGCATATCTTTAGGCTTAGGCTTGAATATTGAAATAATACTTCATGGCAATATTTTACACTTCCAATGCAAGAATTTCAACCTCACACTAACATATTTTCATGATAGTTATTAAATACTTCAACTAGGAAATCAAACAACAAGATAAACATGAATATATTCAATTCATACCATGGAATCCAAAGTTTATATTTCAAATAGGTTTTCTTGAGCTTCATGGGGGAAAGGAACCTATGAATCAACACTTGACATACCTGGATGGATGATTCTTGAAGATTGGTGGAGAAAAGCTTAAATTCTTGACTTGGAATTAAAAACCTAGGGTTTTTTGTTCTTGGGGATTGATCTTTGAGAGAAACCCTAATTTGGTGTTATAGATGAATAATGAAGTTGTAAGCTCTGGTCTAGTATAACTAGGGGTTAAAACAAGTGTGAAAAGACCCAAATACCCTTTTAAAAATAGCTTAAAATTATTAATTGGAAGAGGTAATGGTTTGGGTGACAGTCCGTTGCTGGCTCGACGGTCCATCGGTCATAACCATCACACTTGGCCAGAACGTATACTTTTTTCCTTGTCTGCGATGATTTAGGCAACGGTACTTCGCTAGCTCAAAGGTCCATTGGTCCTGGCCATCGCACTTGACCAGAAGCAGGGTCACTGCCTCATCTGCGATAGCTTGGGTGATGGTCCGTCGCTTTCTCGATGGTCCGTCGGCCTGATCGTCGCTTCTAGGCAGTTTCTATAGTTCTCTGTAAAACGTCCATAACTTTTTATTTTGATATCAAATTTAGACAAAATTGGTATCTTTGGAAAGCTAATTTAATTTCCAACATGATAAAAAGTCAAAATTAGGAAAAATCTATCTGATTTAAACATTAATCATTTAGGAATTCATCACTATCTCTTCTGGAGACAAGATTTGAATTAAAAAAAGTTTGGGGTATTACAGAATTGCTTCCTTTAACTTTATCAAAATAGGATCTCTATCTTTATTTTCCTATACCTCTACTACCAAAGAAGATTTCGATCAACTCTGAAATAAGACATTACCTGCGATTGAATTAACTAGCCGAACCCCTAAACTAAAAAGATGATGATCCTCATAAACTAACTTTTTTTCTCATTCTCAACGTGAGAAAAACTCCCCATAGTCAATCTTCTAAGGGAATCAACCATAATATTAGCCTTACTCGAGAGGTATAAAACATTTATATCATAGTCCTTCAACAATACTAGACATTTTATCTAATGAAGATTTATATCTTTCTAGATGAACACGTACCGAAGAGTCTTATGGTCAATGAAAACATCAACATAAAAACCAGAAGGATAATGTCTCTAAATCTTTAAGGTAAATACCACTGTTGTCAACTTAAGATCATGAGTCTAGTAGCTCTTTTCATTAGGGTTGAGTTGCCTAGAAGCGTATGTTATAACCTTTCCCTGCTGAATCAACACACAACCAAGACCAACTCTATAAGTATCACAATAGACCATAAAACCATAAGAACCCTTTAGTAGAGTCAAAATTAAGGTGAGGGTGAGTTGAGTCTTCCACTCCTGAAAACTTTTCTCAGAAGAATTAGACTATTGGAATTTGACTTTATTCTAATTCAATCTACATATGGGAGAGACAATAGAGGAAACTCCTTCATCAAACTATCTCTAGTAATTGTCTAAACTAAAGAAACTCCTGATATTTGATGAAGAGATGGGTCTAAGCCAGTTCCTTACTGCTTTGATCTTTTGAGGATCAACCCAAATGCCTTTATTAGAAATAATATGACATAGGAATGCTACTAATTTTGACCTGAATTAACACTTACTAAACTTAGCAAATAGTTGGTGATATTTAAGAGTGTAAGACAATCCTCAAATAAGTTACGAGTTCATCCTCACTTTGAGAATAAACAAGGATGGCATCTATGAAGACTACAATGAACATGTCTAAGTATTGCTTGAAAACCTTTTTCATTAAGTCCATAAAAGCTGTAGGAGCATAAATTAGTCCAAAAGACACTAATACAAATTTAAAGTAATGATACTGAGTTCTGAAGGTTGTCTTTAGAATATCACATTCTCTAAGTCAGAGCTAATGATAGTCATATGTGGTCTATCTTAGAGAAACAACTATCACCTTGAAGTTGGCCGAATAAGTTATCAATCCTAAGGATGGGATAATTATTCTTTATTGTGACTTTTCTCAACTGATGGTAGTCGATGCACATTTTGAGAGAACCATCTTTCTTGCACACGAAGAGAATTAGAGCACCCCATGGAGAGACACTAGGCCTAATAAAACCCTTATCTAGGAGATTCTTCAATTTTTACTTTAATTTCTTAAGTTTGGCTAGGGACATTTTCTATAAGGTGGAATTGAAATAAGTTAGGTATTTGGAAGGAGATCTATTTCAAAGTTAATTTACCACTTGAGAGAATGTTCGAGCAGATCTTCACAAAACACTTTTGGAAATTCTATTACTACTAGAACTAAATCAAAACATAGGGTTTTTGTAATACCCCAAATTTTAATCCTTGAAAAATCCTTGATCTTTATATTCACTGCCCTGACAATTACTGACTATATGATGTAAGGTCTCTATATAATTCATATGACCCAAACCATAGCCTGACTAGTGAAGGTTGCCTATTTTTTACCTTGGTTACAACTTGAGACCAATGAGTCATAAGTACTCTATACGAGTCATAAGGTATGAATCATATGGTGACCACTGTAATTTCCCAAATATTCTATCTTAATTACAAATAGGACCCTATGAGTCATAGGGTCACTTGAAGAGTTGTAGGGTATGAGTCGTAGGGTTACCAGAGAGGGGCCCTTTAGCTACTATCAAAACTATGACTCATGATAATGAGTTGTTGTGTATCCTTATGAGTCGTAGGGTGACCCATCATCACTAGTAACAAATCTATAGCTTTTAATTAAGGGAACTATCAACTTTTAATCTTTCCCCACTTAAGACCCACAACCTTAAATCATATTAGGGGACCCTATTTTGAACACTTATCAATTGTATACACTATCTCAAACTCTCTCAAATTCCCCTTTCAAAGATAAGGCTAGGGTTTCACAAGTTTTGACTTTTAGGGCTCAAGATTAGTTTTTTCTTCTAATTTTCTTTTGATTAAGGCATGTATCTCTCTCTAAACTTGTGTTTTAATCATTTCATAAATCGGTTTAATACTCACATGGTTTTTATGTTGGGTTTTGAATGATGGGTGAGGGTTTTAGATGTAATTTGTTTAGATTTTTTCCCATGATTATTATTGATTAATTATGCATTGAATTGATAGTTTATAAACTCATTATTGTTCAAAGGAATAGAGAATGAAATAGGGGTACAAAGATTCCCAAAATTGCAAATAATAAAATAGGGGTACAAGGATTCCCCCAAATAATTAAATTTTTGTATTGAAATTAATGAGAACTTCAACCCACCCGCATAATCAGTTTTGGAATATGAATAATCGTTTGGCTTGGCCTATTTTTATTAAAACTAATGCATTGCATAAATGGCTAAATGGATAATAATGATCTTGAAAACCTTGCAGGGTACTAAGAATCCCCCAAGTTGATTTAATAATGTATTATAGGGGTACAAGGATTCCCCCAAGTGATTTCTTAATAGCATCCACTTACAAGCTATGGTCAGTATGACGCTACCATTTTATGATGCTTTAATGATTGAATGCTTAAACTAGTGGATAGTTTATGTGATAAATGCTTTAATTTTGCTTAAAGGGGGTTTGTGAGCTACCCATGAAGGTGGAGGTCCCGAGTAACTAATACTGGAGATTCACATTTTCCATTGTGAGGGTTAGTCAAGATATTTATATACTTGTATCACATATATGTATATCTGTGTCATGGAGGGTAAAGGGTACAAAAATTCCTAGACCTTCTATGATATCTATACTTTATGTGGCTAACATGCACTAGGGCCTAACCAAGGTGTGACAGTGGACCCATATAGCTCATGGGTTGTTATTATGACAGTCAAGCTACACAGTCCAGGCTAATGTTTTAAAGTCATCTTAAGACTTGTTCCCTTTATACTTATTTATATGTATATCTATATGATTATGTGCTTTGGACTTGGAAGGTTTTAAATGAGGATTATGGTACTAGTTTATCCCTTTATCCCTGAGTTACTTGCAAGAGCTCAACCTGATAAATATCTCCAGACGCAGCTGTATCCCAATGTAATGCAGGGAATAGAGACACTTCTACTTTTCTTGCATAATGATAGGTGGTTTTTGCATTGTTCAAGAGTTATCTTTAAGTAGTAAACCTCCTTCGTCTGAATATCCTGTTACTTCATGGTCCAGTTTTTGTCACAAACTTTTCTTTGGACTTATATTTGGCTATCATTAGGGAAACATCCCTACTTTCATTATATTTGATTTTATCATAGAGGCTTTATGGATTACTGTTGATTAGGAGTTGTTGATTTGACATTTTTAATTAATTTTAAGTTATCTAATTTTTTATCTTGGTATATGTTTGGTATTCATCCAATGCTATTTGTATTGTATTTTTATTTTTCTAGGAAATGGGGTGGTCTTCGGTCCTTGGTTGACTTGAGATATCCATCATGGCCAGGCTCTGGTTCGAATAGTGATAAATTTTGTATCAGAGCCTAGGTTCATGGTCAATTAGGTATCCACAAAGCCATTTCAAATAGAATCTCTTTTAAGGGTGGGTAGCATACCACACACATAAGGGAGTGGCTATGAGGCATTTAGGAAGGGTTCTACTTTTGGGTTGTAGAGTCTAGGATATTTAAATCTTCTTTAATTCTTATTCTTTTTTTTTTTGCATTTTAGATCATGCCTGCCAGAAGATTTGATGCTCGTGGAAACTGTTCTATCTCGTATAAGGACAACGTGGATAGAACTCATCCATCTTTTGTGGTACAGAACTAGTTTAGGGTCCCAGCTCTTGATTTTACAACCCCTTGTGAAGTTCCACCAGTCTCTACCAATCCTCCTTAGGTTGATAATGATCATGCCCTACCGCTTTGTGGAGACATTTCTAAAGATGAGTTCCATTGATCTATTCAATTTTTAACTTAAAGAGTTACTTCTCAATCCCGTTACCCTGATCATATTGGTTTTGTTGTTCCTTTTTCTGAGGCCACAAGGGTTGGCAACTTCATGAGGTTGAGTCCTCTAAATTTCACTGGTTCTATGGTTGAGAAAGACCCTCAACGGTTCATAGATGAGATAGAAAAGATCTTTTGAGTGATGCATGCTTTTGACTTGAAGGGTGTGGAGTTCACCATGTATTAATTAAAGTATATAACATATCAATGGTATGAAGATTATGAATAGTTTAAAGAGGATATACTGAGACAGCCATGTGGGATGACTTTTCTAGTGCCTTTCTTGATCATTTCTTTCCTCAAGAGTTGAGAGAAACAAAGGATGAGGAGTTTATGAGTTTGAACTAAGGTAAAATGACTGTGAAGGAGTATGCTTTGAAATTTTATCAGTTGTCACACTATGCCCTTTAGTTGGTGTCCATCATGAGGGATAGATGAGGAAATTAGCTTTTGTGTTATCCCATAACTTGGTGTTAGAGTAAATGGATGCCTTGTTTAAGAAATACATAGTTATCTCTAGTTTTGTAGTATATATGCAGCAAGTTGAGGAGAAAAACAAGAAATAAGACAAAATAGGAAAGAGGCAAAGTAAGAGGGTTAGATACTCTAGGTAGGGTAGAGGTTACAAAAATAGTAGTAGAGATGGCAGGAAATGGTCTAAGAATAAGTAGGGAAATTTGATTTCATATTTTATGGCTAGTGCTCTTATCCTAATCCATTAGGTGATAGTCTCTTCTAGAAAGATAGTGGATTTAAGGCACAAAGTGCCCAGTCTTAGGCCAACGGAGCTTAATCAACCCTATCTTATCCCCCTTGTCATTCTTTTAGGTAGATGCATTGTGGTTTCTATAGTAAGAAGAGCAACCAGTGTTTTAATTGTGGTTAATTTTCTGGCTCTGACACTGGTCAAAATTGTCTCTATGCTCTCACCACCCATCAGGAGTTAGAGGCATCTCCTAATATTATCAATGGTACATTAAAGCTATTCTCTCATAAAGTGTGTTGTTTACTTGATCTGGGGTCCACTTTTTCTTATGTGACCCCATATGCGGTTATTTATTTTGGTTTTGGTCCTGAGTACATTTCTAATCCCTTTTCTATATTGACCCTAGTGGGTCACTCTATTGTGGCTAGAGGGTCTATAGGGGTTATGTGGTATCTATTTATTATAGGGGGACCTTGGTAGACTTGATAGAGTGGGAGATGGTTGATTTTGATGTAATTTTAGGGATGGATTGGTTTTATTCATGCTATACCTCTCTAGATTATCGAACCTATAAGGTCATTTAAAATTTTTCTAATGAGTCAATAATAGAATAGGAAAGGAGTTCCCTAGTGCCTAAGGAAAGGTTTATTTCTTACCTTTGAGCTCAAAAGTTAATTTCTAAGGGCTGTCTTTATCATTTGATCTGGGTTAAACATTCTAACTCAAAGGGTCCTTATTTGTAATCTGTTCCTATGGTTAATCAATTTTTGGAGGTCTTTCCTGATATTTTTCCTAGTATTCCACCTGATAGGGAAATAGATTTTGGGATTGATCTTCTCCTTGATACCCATCTTATCTCCATTCCCTCATATAGAATGGATCTAAATGAGTTTAAAAAAATTAAGGAGAAGTTGAAAGACCTTCTCAATAAGGGTTTTATTTGCCCTATTATTTATCCATGGGGTGCTCCTATATGATTCGTACGTAAGAAGGATGATTCCCTTTGAATGTGTTTAGATTATCGTCAGTTGAATAAGGTGACTATGAAAACTAAGTACCGTCTCCCTAGGATTAATGATTTGTTCGACCAACTTCAGGGTGTTAAGTATTTTTCTAAGATTGATCTCTGTTTGGGTTATCATCAGTTTAAAATTAGGGAGGTGGATATCCTAAGACTACTTTTCAAACTTGATATGATAATTACATGCTTTTGGTGATGTCCATTGGTTTGAATAATGCTTCGGGGGAATTCATGGACCTTATAAATCAGGTATTCTATAAGTTATTTATTTTTCATTGTGTTTATTAATGATATCCTAGTTTATTCAAAGAGTGTGTAGGATAATGCTAGTCACCTCCATACAGTATTGCAAACTTTGAAAGATCAGTAGTTGTATGCTAAATTTTTTAATTGTGAATTCTGGTTGAATGTTGTGACCCTTCTTAGCCATGTTGTTTCTATTTTGGGGATCATGGTGGATCCACAAAAATTTATGGCGGTTAAGAAGTGGCCTAGACCCACGACTACAACTGATATTTAGAATTTCTTAGGTATAGCTATGTATTATAGGAGTTTTGTGCAGAGTTTCTTTTTGATTGCTGCTCCATTGACTAAGTTATCTTAGTAAAAGGTGAAGTTTCTATGGTACGATGCTTGTGAGGTTAGCTTTTAGAAGTTGAAGGATAAGTTGACTTTGGCTCTAGTCTTGACCCTACCCAAGGGTACTAATGGGTTCATAGTATATTGTAATGTGTCTTATGTCGGGCTGGGCTTTATTTTGATGCAGCATCGTAAGATTGTGGCTTATGTTTCTAGGTAGCTTAAAGTGAATGAGAAAAACTATCTGACTCATGATTTGGATTTGTAGTCTATGGTGTTTTTATTGAAGATTTGGTGCCATTATTTGTATGGGATTCATGTTGATATATATTCTGATCACAAGAGCTTGCAGAATATGTTCACCCAAAAGGTGTTGAATCTCAGGCAAAGGAGATAGCTTGAGATGCTTAAGAATTATGATATGATTCTTCACTATCACCTAGGTAAAGCTAATCTGGTTTCTAGTTCTCTTAGAAGGTTATCTATGGGTAGCTTGTAATATGTGGATGAGGAGAAGTAATATTTTGTGAAGGATATTCACGAGTTAGCTAACCTTGGAGTTCCTCTTTTGAATTTTGAGGATAGAAGTGTGGTCTTTAAAGAGGTAATAAAGTCATCTCTTGGTGCAGAGGTAAATGATAAATAGGTCTTGGATCCCATATTAATGCAGATCAAGAATGATGTGGGTCGCAATAAGGTTATGTCCTTCAATGTTAGTGGTGATTGTATCTTGAGTTACCAAGGTAGATTATGTGTTCTCGTTATTGATGGGTTGCAAGAAAGAAATTTTACTGAAACTCATGTGTCACGGTATACTATTCATCCTGGTTCGATGAAGATGTACCATGATTTGAATGAGATCTATTGGTGGAACTACATGAAGAGAGATATGGCCAATTTTGTAGCCAAGTGTATGGTTTGTCAACTGGTGAAAGTGGAGCACTTGAGGCTTGGTGGTTTGTCTAAAGAGATTGAGTTTCCTGTGTGGAAGTGGGAAGTCATTAATATGTATTTCATTACAGGTCTTTGACGGTCTCATAGTTCATTTAATTTGATTTGGGTCATCATGGACAGGATAACCAAGTCTGCTTATTTCCTACCTGTAAGGACTAACTATTCTGTAGAGGATTATGCTAAGCTTTTATTTAAGAGATCATCAAGTTGTGTGGTGCCCTAGTTTCTATTATATCTAATTAAGGTACTCAGTTCTCATCTCACTTTTGGTGATTATTTCAGAGAGGTTTAGAACTAAGTTAAATTTTAACACTACTTACCACTCGTAGATGAATGGACAAGCGAAGAGGACTATTCAATCTTTGGAAGATATAGTAAGGGCATATGTGATCAAATTTTATGGTAGTTGAGTTGACAATTTTCCTCTCATAGAGTTTGCGTATAATAACAACTATCATTCTTGTATTCAGATGGCTCTGTTTGAGCCTTTCTATGGTAGAATCTGTCGTTCTCCTATTAGGTGACCCAAAGTTGGTGATACAAGATTGTTTGGTCCTGACTTGTTTCATCAAGCCATGGAAAAGGTGAAGGTGATTAAGGATAGTCTTAAGATCATCCAAAGTTTCCAAAAGTCCAATACGGATGTGAGGCATAGGGAATTAAAGTTTGATGTTAGTGATCGGGTATTCTTAAAGGTATCTCCCGTGAAAGAGATGATGAGATTTGGAAATAAGGGGAAGCTCAGTCCTCGTTATATTGGCCCATACTTGACCTTGAGTAGAGTGGGTAATGTTGCTTAAGAGTTTGAGTTGCCTCCTAGTTTGGGTTCCATTCACCCGAAGTTCCACGTGTCGATGTTGAAGAAGTGTGTGGGTAATCCTTCCTTGATTGTCCCTTTGGAGAGTATTGGCGTTTTGGATTCCTTGTGTTATTAGGAAGTCCCAATTGATATTTAGATAGGCAAATCCGTCACTTGAGGACTAAGGATGTGGCTTCGGTGAAGGTTCTATGGAGGAATCATAAGATTCAAGAAGCTACTTGGGAAATTGAAGAGGACATGAGGTCCAAATATCCATTCTTATTCCCCATTTTGGATAATCGTGCTTAAGATATGTGTTTTCCTTAATATTTTTGTTTTATATCATGGTTAAAGGAAAGTGTGGTTGTTTTCTATGTTAAATCGTGTTAATGGATGCCTTGTCTCATCATTCCAGGACCAATGATCCTAGGGGGAGAATGTAACACCCTAAATTTTGGTCCTTGAAAAATCCTGAGATTTGAGTTCACTACCCTGACTATGACTAATAATAAGAGTCGTAAGGTCTCTATATAAGTCATATGACCGAAATCATAGCCTGACCAGTGAAGGTTGCCTTTACTTCTGCCTTGGTTACAACTTAAGTCTAATAAGTCATAAGGACTCTATACGAGTCGTAAGGTACCAATTACAGGGTGACTAGTGTAATTACCTAAATGTTCTGTCTTGATCATTACTAGGACCGTACAAATCGTAGGGTTACTTGACGAGTCGTGGATTGTGATTCGTAGGGTCACCATAGAAGGTTCCTTTAGCTACTGTCCAGACTATGACTCATGGAGACGAGTTGTAGTTTGTCCTTACGAGTCATAGGGAGACCCATCATCACTGGTGATAAATTTGCAACTTATAATTAAGGGCACTATGGGCATTTCTCTCTTTCCCCACTTAAGACCCATTACATTAAATAATATTGGGGGACCTTATTTTCAACATATATCAATTGTAAACTCTCTCTCAAACTCTCTCAAATTCTCTCAAATTCCCCATTCAATAACAAGGCTAGGGTTTCAAGAGTTTTTTCTTTTAGAGCTCAAGTGTGGTTTCTTTTCTAATTTTTTCCAACCCATTTAATGATCATGTACTTGTGTCTATTTTACGTATAATTTTTTCATTAATGGCGTAGGGTACACAGATTCCCCAGCCTTCTATGATATCTCTAAGTTGCGGCTAGCAGTCGCTAAGGTCAAACCAAAGGGTGATAGCTGGACCTATATAGCCCATGGAATGTTATTAGGATGGTCAAGCTACACAGTCCAGGATAATGTTGTAAAGTTCTTGCTAATCCTTTTTTAATATCCCGACATATTATATTTATGTATACGAATATACATATTATTGTGTGCTTTGTATTTGGATGATTTTAACTGTGTTCATGGCATTATTTTATCCCCTTATCCCTGTGCTACATGCTAGCACTCAACCCTCTAAAGTTGTTTGGACGGTGTATCCCCACGCAATGCAGGGAACAGAGACACTTCTACTTTTCCTGTGCAGTGATATATGGTTCTTAGATTGTTCATGAGTCATCTTGAAGTGGTAGTCTCTTTCTTCCGGATGTCTTGTTACTTTATGGTCCTATTTTTGTCATAGACTTTTGTTGGACTTATTCTAAGATATCATTGGGTACATGTCCTGACTTAGATTATATTAGGTTTTGTCATACAAGCTTTGTGGATTACTGTGGATTAGGAGTTATTGATTGGACATCTTTAAGTAATTTTAAGTTATCTGATTTTCTATCTTGTCATATGTTTGGAATTCATCCATTGTTAGTTGTGTTGTGTTTTGATTAAGCCAGGAAAGGGGGTGGTCTCTGGTCCTTGGAGGACTTGAGATACTCGTCATGGACAGGCCCTGGTTTGTGTAGTGATAGTTTTAGTCCTTAAGTCCTTTACTCGAATAAGATGACAGATACACCCTATGGAAATCATTTTCCTTGCATTAAGGAAAGAGAAAAATCGACCTATAGGCACTGAGGTACTATCCTTCCAATCTAAGATTGGTTTATTTGAAAACTCAAATTGGACTACTCTGTTTCTACAAGGTCAATTGAAGGGACCTTATGGGATACTATGATTGGACAATTTCTATATACCTATCTGACTATGATTGAACTACTAGTTGCAGTAGAAACTGAGAAGGGTTATGCAAGGATTTCAGGGATGACACTAAAATATACTGCTATAAATGGAGTCACGAAGGAAAGTTTGGCTCCAGGTCTAATAAGGCATAAACACGAATATGAAAAAATTTTAACGTACAAATAACCACATCAGGAAAAGTGTCCTGACCCTCTCGAGTTTGAAGGGAATAGAACCTACCTTGATGTTGCCCACATGTTTCACTAGAGGTGGCACCCTGCTGAGTCAAGCGACTTACTTGAACTACTAAAGAGTTAGACTAGCCCTGCTAAAGGACATTCTTACCACTCTACAAAGCCATTAGGAAATCTCTCACTCTATGGCCTAACTTGCCACACCCAAAGCAAACATCACCAACTGCCAAACACTCATACTTGTGCTTCCTACCATAGTTATTGCAAATGGGTTGGTGTGAACACAATTCACTTTATCCTGGGACTTAGATCCTAATGCTCTATCTCGAGTATCCTATATGAACTTGGGTACTAGAGCACTAGCATAAGATAGGGCTAGGGCAAAATATTTTTGGAAGAACTGAGAATGATTTTCACCATCTGACCTCTGTTAAGAGAAATTAAAACTGCCAGTTGTGGCCCTCTTATTCTCCCTTTCCCTCTTGTTGATCATCTCCCCCTTAATTTGTTGAGCATGGACCATCAATATAGAGATGTCTATCTTTTTAACCAACATAGTCGTTCTATACTCCTTGACGACCTCCTCAGAAACACCTGACATAAACTTACTCATATGGGCCCTAGAGTCAGCCACCATACATGGAACATACCTTGCCAACATAGTAAACTTGAGTGAATACTCATTCACACTCATATATCCCCGCTTCACCTTTATAAACTCCCGCACCTTGGCTTTCCTCAACTCAAGTGGGAAGAAACTATCAAATAATGCGGCAACAAACTCATCCCATTCAACCAACCCTGCATCTTACCCTCTATCCTTTTTCCACTGCTTAAACCACATGTGAGACACTCCTAATAGTTGATAGGCAACCAAATCAGCACTCTCAGTTGAAGTGACACCCATGATCTCAGTAACCTTCTGAATACTGTCCAGGAACTCCTGTGGATCCTCTTTAGGATTAGACTGAAAGAATATAAGAGGATTTATCCGAGTGATATTCCGAACTCTAGTAGTTGTCGTATTCATAACAGGGTTGCCTAGTAATATAGCTTATTGGTTATTCTGAGTTTTCATTGACTGGGCTAATTCTATAAAAACTATCCTAAACTCAACAAGAGATTCCTTTTTATTTAGAGGGTCTTTGGGAAATGGTGGTGGTGCTTGTAGATTTCCATTCCTCCTTCTATTTGTTCTCTTGGGAGGCATTTTCTATAAATGGGTAGAGGATGAGTTATGAGGAGAATTGTAAATGATTTTACACTCTATTGCATGACATGAATAATGAAAAAAGTGAGACCTTCCTAAAATGTTTCGTATCCTCTCACTCATAAATGTGGCATGCTTCACACCTATAAACAAGACTCTACTTAATGCAGCTTTCAGACCTCTTAGTACACCTTAAACCTGCTTCTCTAATATCAAGTTTGTCACGATCCGAGGCTACCCCTAGTCTTAACACTTTTCTTAGAGCCACAAGTGACCCCAAGCTAACCCTCGGTCTAGCCTAACACTAAGAATACTGAAGAGGCAATATACTAAGTGGAAGCTATATTAAAATAACTGATAAAAGTAATAATGAAATATTCATTATCAACGAAAACTAGAATAGAACTGTCTAATAAAACCAACATACTGAAATATAACTAATTATATGTCTCAAAGCCTTGACTCATATGAGTTGTTGGGATAAGCCCCCAACTAACTTGAACTAACTAAAACTTAAAGAGTTTTAAAAATAAACATTGATAACTAGTCCTCGAATAATGAGGACACACCAAACACTGCTGCTGAATATGTTATCGAATCATACTATGCACGATCTGGATGTTAAGAGTTGGATTCTATATTATAAGACAATATAGTGCAGTAAGTATGTGATCAATATCTTGAATGTAGTGAGTATCTAAGATAGAAAAAACTAACTAATATAAGAAGAACATGAATGCATGAAACATAGTAAACTAAATGCAGACTATGTATAAACATGTATTGGATGAAGACTAAATAACTGAATGCAAGGTCAGAAAACAATAACTGACATACCATAATCTGAGAAAATTGGGATTAAACTTGTAACCCCAGTTGGAAGGGTGTTCAAACCCTTGCCATGGATACGAACACTGGTTAATGTGGATCCACTAAACTGATGTCTCAAAGGACAGAGTGTCAGTGCTCAACAGGTAGATCACCCCTTGTAACCTATAATAGCTCCGTAGTTTTGGAACTTAAGGATTTCTACTAAAGGTCTCAGTCCTAACTGATGGGGGAGCCTGAATACCTATGATTGCTTAGTGCTAAATACTACTACTAACTAAATGACACTAAAAACTTATTTGCTTATTTTAATTACATTCTAAAAATATCAACAAAGGATAATCTGAAGTACTCAAAGACTTGTAAACTAATATATACATGAATCCCAAGGTATGTAGTGTTCATAACCCACCAACTCTAAACATGACAATATTAATTGAACATTATAACGATCACAATTTAAGCCTAAAACTCAACAATTTATCAATAAAAGGGAATTCATGATTTTGAGTATGGGAAGATAATACTCTTATGGGAAAATGTGTACTCATGGTTTAGTTACAAGAATAAAATGAAGAAATTAAGAAAACTCATATTTAACCTAGAACCTAAAACATGAAGGGGGAATTAAACTTAATAATTTGAGAAGTCTTTGAGACTCAATGGGAGGAAGGAACCAATTGAAGAAATCCCACATATCTGGAGATAAAATTCTTGGAGAATTCTTTGAAAATTATGCTTGATGTTGAGGAACTCTAAGTTGGTTTTTGGAGAAGAAAACTGCTCTTTCTCTATTCTCCCTTTATGTGTTTGATTGAATTTTGAGTTTATGAGGGATTTAGGGGAAATTTAGCCTTATATTCCAACCTTGGAAAGGCCTAAACGATCTGGGTAAGGCGTTAAAATTGTGGGAAAAGACCAAAAATCCCTTCTTAAAATTGTTTAGAAATTCCTAGGAAATAGTCGTAATGGCTCAAGCTACGACTCATTGGGTATGGTCACGAGTCATTTCCTGGAGTCAAGATCTGAGGTCCTAATCCGTGGGCCCTTACTGTTATGACAACGAATCCTCTTCTAACAACTCATTTAATCTGACCACGAGTCGTCATGAAGGGTCATTATCAAGGGGTTGATTTCTTGGTCACTCACTACCATGACAATGAATTTTCACCATGAATCATTGTGCCAGACAACGAGTCATTTCCAGAGTCATTGCCACTGGCAGTTTGACAGACAGAAGTTTAGAAAATTTTCCATAACTTTTTTCCATAATATCATATTAAGGCAATATTACTTACATTGGAAAACTAACTTAATTGTCTATCAATTGGTGGGTCTAGAGCTAAGAAACATGGGGTGTTACAATTGGTGACCTGCTGGTGTAGGTTCCAACACATGTAGCTAACTTGCACATACAGGTCACTCATGCAGGTGAAACTTGTTCTTCAAATTAGCCACCTACTTGTGCAAGTCCATCATGTGCGTACACAGGTTGCTCTCATCAAGCCCAAGTGAATTTTTAAGCTCCTTTTATTTTTTTTAGACCTCCAGTTGACTCGTATTACTTTCTTAACTTTATTTTCAACCTTTACATGTAAAAATAAGCATTACAACATGATAATAACCACAAATAAATGGAGAAAATATGATAATTCAAGATTAAGAAGTTCTAACAAATCATCAAATTGGTGATACATCAAACCCCCAAACTTAACTTATTACTTGTCCTTAAGTAATCAAGAATATTTATAAAGAGGTAAGACATTCATGACTCAAAAACCATCCAAAAGAAAGCTATACAAGATATCTAGGCTAAAAAATCTCATAAAAGATCCTTCAAATAGGTCATAACAATAAGTAAACAAAAGTTTTCCATTATGCATATTTTATGAGGAAAGGATGCAAGATCGTATCAAAATGATCTTTCAAAT
Source organism: Capsicum annuum (assembly GCF_002878395.1). Lineage (NCBI taxonomy): Eukaryota > Viridiplantae > Streptophyta > Magnoliopsida > Solanales > Solanaceae > Capsicum > Capsicum annuum. The sequence goes on from NW_025891373.1 coordinate 257,439, forward strand.
AAAAAATTCTTCTCAAAGTGTCACGTAAAATCTTCAAAGATTGTCTTAATTTTCACTATGCAACTTATCTTTCTCGTTTACTCGACTAGGGAGTAAGACATCACCATCCACCCTAAAGTATCGATGCCACTCATATGCAAGAGTTCATTCCAGACACATAATATATTTTAATTCTCAAAGGAGCATAAAAATTGAAAGCATTTACACTCATTGTCGCAAAGAAATTCGAGTACAATGAACATAACCATAGATTGCCCTTTGTTTTGTTCAACACTAATATAGACTCACCAACTTTGAAATCACCAATGTCTTATAGATTAGATATGGGTTAAGGTTTTGAAAGGAATGTATGGATCAAGTGACTAAAAGACCTCCTTAAATGCAATCCCTTATCACCTTCTATCCCTAATTCTTTAAACTTTTCCACCTTATTTGACTTCAATTGTTTTACTTTTTTACTTTAACCTCTAGCTTCGTACTTGCTATACAAATAGAACACACCACTTTATTTATTCACTTCTTTGCTTCTTTCAAGAAATGTTCTAAAATTTAGCCATACATGGCCCATCATTTGTCTAGTTTTACTTTAAGTTCTATGGGCTAGGTTATTCAACCTTGTTTTTACGCACATCTTCTTTCTCATAAGCACTTGATTAAATAACCAAGAATGCATCTTTCATAACTTGTTTTATATATAAAAATTTTCCCCCAAACTAAGAGTTTAAATCACCGTTAAATCAATCTCACAAATAAGCACCCCTAAACTTAGGTTTTCACCAATATTTTCTTACTTTAGAACCACGTGATTTAGACAAGGTGGTTAAGTACCGAAAGAGAGATTTTCCAAAAGGTTCTAAGTCTCATAGTATGATTATCACTCAAAGAAAGAAAAATGGGCAAAGGCTCAAAAACATTAACTCAGGAACAATGTTAAGGTGGGGTTTTGGTCATGTGATAGGTCAAAAAGGGCCTTGGATCATCCTCCAAACTAAGCTTTCCTTGGATTTTTCTATGAATACACTCGAGTCAATTTCTAGACTACACGTATGTATGAAAATTATTAAAACCCCTCACCACAAAAGGAATCATACTTATAGAGTAAAAATCTATTCTCCCAATGAATTTGAGAAATTAAACTTAATAAGTTACTTTGATTCAAAGACTCATCCTTTTGAAGATAGAGCCAAAATTAAATTTAATAGTCTCAACACAAGAGAACACCTTCCTTGCTCTTTTTTTAAAAACAAAACTACTTTTTTGGAACTTCGTAAAGTCATTAAATTACTTCTCATTGGCATTTGAAAGAATTTTTTAAACTTTTGCCGACTCCTAATTTACTGTAGACACCAAATACTAGGTACTTTACCTAAGAAAGTCACCTCATGATCTATAACGGGTGAAATACCACTTGGTTCGACATTGAAAATAACTAAAGTAAAGAGAAATAATAAGATAAAATAATTTTTTTCTTGGAAAAGAATCGAGTTTTGAATAAAACATTAGGAGATTATTTGATACATATTTAAAAGAGAAAAAAAGAACAACGCACAAAAATTTTATAAGTAAAACCCAAAATACAAAATCAACAATAAGAAAATCACAATCGAGTATCACATCATAACAAGCACATATAACAAGCCAGAAAAGGGCAATATTCAACATAATCATAAATATGCCTGACAAGGGCTAAATCCATATCAATGTCATCATAAATGAATATGCTCAGCTGGGGCCAAATGCAAATCAACATCAAGTGTAAAATATATATAATCTCTCAAATCAAATAAGTACAGACCATCTAATATAAAATAAGAATGCCTCACCCCATACTAAATATCATTGTATTGTCCTTAGTGTAAATCTAAAAAGTGAGAAAAAGAGGGTAAAATCCCTATGGTGCACTCCATACTTGTGTACACGTCCCTTGATGGATGTGCAGGAACACTAAGAGCTTCATCAGAATGGGATCCTACTATTGGGTCAGCAATAAAAGACACTTCATCAATAGGTCAAGAGGTAGAACTAGCCCCAACCTGTTGTACTTTAGTAAAACCCTCATTAAAGTCAATCCCAACCTCATCACTAATATATGCATGTCCAAACAAAGTAGCAAAATAAAGTACTGGACCTATAGTATCTGGAGGATTAACTATCTCCGCCTTATCAAGAGTAAATAAGGCCTGCATAGATTGAAACTCAGATCGTTATCCATCAAGATTGGCCTTCAAAGAAGAATCCCTTTTTCATTCCCCTTTATCCTCTATTATGGATAATATCTGCCCATACTCTACCATTCAAATAATTAGACATACTAAGCTCTGCTTAATAGCGATCTGAATGAACTGGGGAATATTGGCTACTAACTAGGTAACAATATTATTGCTTGCCAAAGTCATGGAAGAAACTTTGTCAAATGTGATCATTAAAGACTAAGGTGGTTAGGTCGACCTAGGAGGTAGTGTAGTCCTCGAAGGAGGAGAAGCATCAGAAAAGTCTTGGGATTATCCAAAACAAGTGAAGGAATTAAAGGGGCCTCAACACTCTCCAAACTAAACAAATCTCCCAAAAGAATCCACCGGTACAAAAGCTTTTCTCTAAATCCCCATGAGATTATCATCATATTGGCTATGTATAATATCAATCACGTCGGTGCAAGTAACCCCCTAGTCATTCTTGGAGAAGAATAAAACCATATACTTAAGGCAAAGTGATTGAAATAAGATAAGAAAAAGGGTAATAAAGTACTCGATTTCTTTGAACTTGCTAATGATGCATCCGACAATGATATCCCACTCCATAGTAACTTGTTGCTTATTCCATAAAGGAACTAGGCGATTATTAACAAATCCAAGCCAATGTTTAGATTGGTTTGAAAGTTCCCACCTCTTGTTTTGTCCAATAACATTGGCTTATGGAAAGGAGACCTTTTGTAATAACTCAGGCTATCCAAGGTAAACATTCACTCCCACTAAGCATCTTATTTTTGTAGTCAACCCCAGACTCGGTCACAAGCAAAATAAATACCATTTATTTTTTAGACGGTGCAAGGAACTTTGACTCCCCAAACTAGCACACGAGGAAGACAAGGTTATTCTGCTACAGGTGGCTTGTACATGTGTTCGTTGTGGAGGAAAAGATAAGAGGAATAGAATTTCCTCACTAGTTCTTGAAAGTAAATAGGTAGATGGAAAATAGAGTCCATATCCTTAAAGATACCCGATACACGCTCTTTGACTTGGGAAATAATCTTGGGGAAATATTTTTCAACTCCTTTCATGCTAAATAAATTTTTGGGATTGAAAATCTCGAGGGTTCACCGAATTATCATATAAATCTCGCACACCTTCAATACCAAACCAAATTTTATCTACCTATTTTAGTAACCCTTTTGTGCACTCAGCAGTGCTTTGTACTTTGGGACCTTTTTGGACTTTTTTTCTAGATAGTTCTTTTACTTTTGAGGTTGGATAGTTGGATTTGGTTTTATCCATGTCGGTACCTTTCTTTACACCTTATGGTAATTTTTTCCTTGGATACATTCCTAAAAAAAGAGAAAAAAACAAAAACAAATAAAAGACAAAGGGTAAAACATATGAAACATCCTGGGTTTTATCCATTGGACATGTCCTGAGGTTTGAGGTCACTGGTCATGTAATGACTCATCATACGAATTGTATAATATAGGTATGGATCAGGTGACCCAACTCATAAGGTGTTTAGTGGGTGATAGTTAGGTTTCTGTTGTGGTTATGGCTTGGTGGTATGTGTTGTATCGTTTGGTGATGGGTCATTGGGTTGATTGTTCACTTAATCTAAAACTTAGTAACTTAACTTGTCTCTGAGTATGAGTGGCTCACTAAGAGCCATAAGAATAGGGAACGAGTGGTATAATCTAGTTGAATGTTGTCCAGTGTCAACCCCTTAGTATTCCGTCTTTGGTACTACTGGATCATATAAGTCGTATGGTCTGGTCAAAAGTTAGGGAAATAGAGTCATATGGTGGATAGTGTGTGGGTGTCCAACCTTCTATTCTGGTTATGACTGGATGGTACAAGTTATATATAATGGTGACGAGTTAGGTTGGCCTACTCGTACCCACCTACAGTGATCTTACAGTTTTAAATTAAAGGCATTCACATTTTTCCACTTAACTTCTTTTGACCACACAACATAAAAAATCTTTTGGGACTTCATGAACCTATTATTCTAAATGAAACACTCTTTAAAATTTCATAAAATCTCTCTCAAGCTCTTGGTTTAAGAAAAGACTAGGGTTTCTACAAGACAATCTATTAAGGCTCTAAAGGGTGGTTTCTCTTCATTTTCCTTGGTGTCTAAGGCATTTTACTCCTCCCTCATTGTTAGTTTAACTAAAATCGTGTTTTAATGAATGGTTTTCATGGCATTTTTGTGGTGTTATTTTGGTTATGAGTAGATGTTAGAGGTTTTGGTTGTTCTTGGTTGGATAATGCTTTTCCATGTTGTACTTGTGTTTTTTCATGTTATAATTATAATTTGAACATATGGGTTTATGGGAATGGTCAATTGATACTTGGTTTTTCTTTTGTAAACTATAAGCCCTTAACATGTTTGTTAAAAGGCCAATGAGAATGATTTTGTCATATAGTTTGACTATTCTAGAAAATTTTACATTGCAAATATAGAAATGGAATTTAAATTGGTTTGGTTTGTTTTAAATGGATTGGAAAGGCCTTGGTGGCCATGGTATTGGTTTAGTTGGAACTTCGGAGTCAAATTAGTTTAATGGCTTTGGTATGGCATAAATAGATAGACTTGAAAGCTCTAATTATTGTATGACGATAGAAATGGTTAATGCCTAATTAAAAAGACTCATTGGTAAATGGTTGGTTATGAGTGAATGGTTATAACATAGTCTTAAAGAGGGTCATGTTATCAAAGTCATGGAAGGTGGAGGTCTTGAGGGGATCAAAACTGAAAACTCATATTTGCCAATGCGAGGTTTGGTATTGGTGACCATGTGAATGATGTCACACTTATATTTTTTGGTGATGTATTGGTCATCTCATGTTTTCTCTAGTTCGTGCGGCTAACACACACCAGGGCACTTTCAGCAGGAAGAGCTGAACCCATATAGTCATGGATAGATTTAGGACGGCATAGATGCACAACCCATGTGAAAGGCTTTAAATGCATGCTAAACCCAATTCCCTTTTCCAACATGATATATGTATATATATGTATGTATGTGATTACATATGATTATTTAATATGGTTTTGAATAATGGCATGATTTTATCCTTAATCCTGAGTATATGCTAACATTAATTTTGCTAACTATCTTCAGGTGTTGTATCCTCTCGCTATGTAGGAATTGGCCATACTACTCTTCCTTCTTATTGATTGGATTCAGGGATAGCTTTGTGTCAAACTGAAGTGGTGATCTTCCATACTATGGAAGACTCCATTTCATGCTATGGACTTCTTTTATTTATATTTGTTTCTTAGACTTTGGTTTTGGCTATAGGAGGGGGCATATCCTGACTGGATGTTCTTTGATTTTGGATAGAGGATTTGTGGAACTACTATGGTCGTGGGCGGTGTCAGTATTTGTGTAAGCCTTGGTATTGGTATTAGCATTGGGGTTGACACCGGTTAGATATTTTGTCAGATATTTGGTTGGTCATGGTTATGGATTTGATTAATGTTTTTCAATTGTTGTTGCTTTATCTTGTTATATGTTCAAAATTCATCCAACAAAGGGTACATGCAGATTAGGGCTAGGTATTGGGGCGGTGTTCGGTCCCGGTTAGACTTAAGATGCCCGACATGACCAGGCCCTGGCTAATGTTATGTCAGATTGGTATCAGAGCCCTAGGTTTATGGTCAATTAGGAGTCCACAAAGCTGTGTTGAGTAGAGTCCCTTTTAAGAGCATATAGCATGCCACACTCTTAAGGGAGAGGCTACGAGGAATTTAGGAATGTTTCTCTTTCTTTTATTCTATTTTCAAGCTATAGAGTTTAAGTTCCTAAAATCTTCTTTAACTCCTGTTTGTTCTCTTTTCAAATTATGCCTCCTCAAAGATCTAAATCTTATGGAAACTCTTCTGTCCTACCTGAGGAAAATATTGATGGGACTCATTCTACTTATGGGGTATGGACTCGGTCTACGAGTCCAGTTCTTAATTGCCCTCCTAGAGTTCCACTAGCTCCCTTCAGTCCTCCTCGAGCTACTCAGGTTGATGTGTTGAAAGCCGAGTTTTGTCAGTCTATCCATGTGTTGGCATAATTGGCAACTTCTTAGTCTGAGCATAGTACTTCTGTTACTCCATCTTCAGAGGCCACAAGGGTTGGCCAATTCATGAGGTTGAATCTTCCTACCTTTACTGGTGTTAAGGTAGATGAGGATCCTTAGGGTTTTCTTGGTGATATGGAAAAGATCTTTCATGTTATGCATACCACAAATGTAGAGGGCATGGAGTTTGTTGCCTACCAACTGAAAGATGTGGCATACCAGTGGTACAAAGAATGAGATCAGTCAAGGGGTAATAATGTTGAGTCATCGCTATGGAGGAGTTTTCTAATGCTTTCCTAAACTGTTTCTTTCCTTAAGAGATGAGGGATGCAAAGGCAGAAATTTTTTTAACCTGAGACAAGGTAAGATGTCAGTCAAGGAGTATGCCTTGAAATTTCACCAGTTATCTCGGTATGCTCTGGAGTTATTTTCTAGCATAAGGGCTAGAATGAGAAAGTTTGTTTCTGGGTTGTCTAGAGACTTGATTCTGGAGAGTAAGGTTACCTTGTTAAACAAGGACATAGATATCTCCAGGTTGGTTATATAGATGCAGTAGGTAGAGGAAGAGAAGAAGAAGCAGGATGAGGTATGGGAGAGGTAGAGCAAGAAGTTTAGATTTTTTTAGTAGGGTCGTGGCCAACAGCAGAGTGATAGGGATGGTGGGAAGTAGCCCAAAAAAAAGTAGGGAGATGTTGGGTCTTGCTCGACGACTGGTGCTCCCAACCCAAAGTCATTGAATAATAGGCATTTCCATGGTGGCGACAACTATAGGGAATAGGGTGCTGAATCTTAAGCTAGTGGGGTCCATTCAACTCCATTGTATCCTCCATACATATTTTATGGTAGCTTGCATCAGGGTTACTACAAAGAAGGAAGGGATAAGTGCTTCAGCTGTGGTCAGCCAGGGTACATTATTAAGAACTGTCTAATGGCCAAGCTTTATTCGGGGATGACAGAGGTTCCAGTTGCCTCTTCATGAGCTACGGTACCAAAGGATGCACCATCTAGTTCCAATACTGTGTCTTTATGCTCTCAATACCCGCCAGGAGTCTGAGGCATCACCCAATGTCGTGACTAGTATGTTGAAAATCTTTTCTCGTAATGTGTACTATTACTTGATCCATCATTCGCCCTCTCTTATGTGACCCCACTAGTGGCTGTGCATTTTAGTTTTGGTCCCAAGTGTGTTTTTGACCCCTTTTCTATTTCTACCCCGATAGGTGATTTTGTGCTGGGTAGCAGAGCCTATAAGGGTTATGTGGTATCTTTGGGTGGTCAAGAGACTCTGGTGGATCTATTTGAATTAGACATGATTGATTTTGATATCATATTGGGGATGGACTGGTTGCACTCGTGCTATGCTTTCTAGATTATCGAACCCGTAAGGTTGTCTTTAAATTCCCTAATGAGCCGATAATTGAGTGGGAAGGTGGTTCCCTAGCTCCTAAGGGGAATTCCATATTGTATCTTAAATCTCGGAGATTAATTTCCATGATATGCCACTATCATCTGGACCGGGTTAAAGATTCTAATTAGGAGGGTCCATTTTTGCATTCTAAATGAATTTCCTGAGGTCGACCCTGATGACTGAAACACCTTAGTTTTGACCCTTAGAAAATTCTTGAACATTAAACTTCTTGAAATCATAGGACTTGTAGGTACTAATCGTATGATTTTTTACGGGTTGGGGTCCCTCCTTTCATACGTAAATCAGTGTGGTTTGGTTGGTTTCTGTTCAAGGTATGAATGGACATATTACCTCTCATATTTTAGGGTACGAGGTTTACATAGTAAGGTCTTACGATGCCCAAACTTAGCCTAGTGCATTTTGTCTAAGGTACGGGTTAAAGGGTACTTATCGTATGCTAGGAAATGAGTTAGACCTTTGTGGTCATATGTTGGTCAGTATGGAGGTCTAAGATGATGCTAGGGTACCTGATATGGGTACCACTTATAAATTCTACTATGGCTGTTAAATGCTACTAATAAGTGTCCCAGAATAAGAATAAAACTCAACTCATAAATAAAAATGGGGGGGTGTTAGTTTTTGGTAAGTGTTTGTCAATAGCAACTCAAATCAACAAATTAAACAACAATTGTGATTTAAATTTGATATGAGAAGAATCTTGGGATTATGTTGACCTAAGGGCAAGTTATTCATGGGTGCAAAAAGATTTATTGTACATGCTAGTTATCAACAATATGGTAGGCTAGGTCTAAGATCCTTGAGTCTAGTTTGTCAACAAAACCTCAAGAATTTCACTTGTTGACCCTTTCGGGTACCTAACAAGTGTGTCAATTACAACCACCTATTACCTCAATTTGGCCATCCCTATTTCTAGGAAGGTGCCCAAGATATAGTCAACTTCCTAATCACCCTTATGTCTAAGATGATGAAAATTAGTAAAATACATCCATAAATTATCCACTATTGCCTTGTCACCCACATCCCTCTTTTAAGAATGATATTGGTTACAAAAGTTCACCCAAACCCCTCTTTCAAGGATGGTTTGAGCTTTGAAGAATTTGCGGTTTTCACCCACAAACCTATTTTGGGTATTTGGGGCTTTCACCCACAAATCCCAACTAATTTAGACAAGCAATAGTAAAACCAATCATCAACAAACTAGCATATACACAAATACATCACAACCAACACATAGTTACACCTTTGTTCAACATAATCCCAAGACAATGAAAGAATAGCTAATCATAAAGAAAAGAGAAAAATATACCATAGGGATTGTTCAAACCACCCATTCTTTAATTATGCTAAATTCAAAGTCTCAAAATCAAAATATAAATATTGTCCAAATTAGGGTTTAAACTTCAAATTCAAAATGTTCCAAGAGTCTAGAATATCCTAAAAGAGAAAGGGTTTTAGCCTATAAAAGGAATTAGGTTCGGCTATGTGAAATTACACAACTACCCCTAGGAATATTCTCGTGTAGCCGTGATTGCTGGATCTTGTCTGCAATCGTGGATACGACAGTTAGGACACCATATTGGTGGTAGTTTGACTTGGCTTGACTGGATATGATCGTGGACCACCGACCGCGATTGCGGTAACTGAGGCTATTTATGCTTCAGGTCTTCCAGCTGCACTTCTTTCTCCTTTTTGATCCTTTTAGCTCGCATCCATATCTTTCGATCTCATAACCTGTATGCCTATAAAATATGGAAATTAGTGTATTTCATTACAAATTTGTCTCATTGATACATTCAAATCATGGTAATGTGCATGAATGTTGAGTGCAAATGAGTGGTAAATTTACCACACCCCCAACGTAAATCTTTGCTTGTCGTTAAGCAACACTACCCTTTAACATGAGACAATGCACATGTATTCCCAAATTATATGACCCAATTATCACAATTAATTCAAGCATAGTTACTACCATAAGTAGTTCTTCAAACTTGGGTAAAGCTATTCTCACAACCTCCCTCAACATGAAATGCAATGTTCAAGGGAATAAAAGACTTCAAAGAGCAATCATGCAACTATTACTAATACTCTAGAAGTTACTCACCTTTGACCTTAACTACCTTATGTGTTTACTTTTATTTCCAAATTTTGATCATGCGCCACTTCTTTTGTTTTCACTCTTTACTCATGTGCTTACTTTTATTTCCTTTGTTCACCCATTTTTTTTCAATTCTTTTTCTTGCACACATCATGCTTTTCTTTTCTCTATTGGATCCTTTCTTTTTATTATTCATTTGTTCACAATGCTTAAGCTCTTAGGCACTCCCTTACAACTTCATGGCTCAAAGTTACCTCTTCCAATCATCATCACCCCCAACTTAGGCTTTTAACCTCAAGTTATATTTTAAAGTTCAAGGAGGGTAGAGTTCAAAAAAGGGATAAAAATTAAATGGCTAACGACTTGCAATATGTTTGCCAAAGAAAGGTCCAAAGACTCAATATGGGTTACTAGGGATAAAATCTATGTAAGGGTAGGCTTTTTAGGATAGAGTGGACTTCCATTGTCACAAAGATTGCCTAGGATCATCTCACCAACCAAGTAAAATCAAAATTAGCCTTCAGAGACTAATAGGGCAAGTTCTAGATGGTACAAGTATATATAAAATTTGGACAAATAAGCTCACCGCACATGGCATACAAATTCATCAAGGAGACTCAATTTCTCCTCCCGCTAGAGACAAAAATGAAGTATCTACCAATTATCACAAGCCAAAATTTTTGAGTCATAAAAAGAGAAAAAGTATTGTTACAAGGTCGCTCACGTCCATGCACTTGATATTTTTGAAAAATTTTGGATGGAGGGGGGTGTTTGCTTTACGTTTACACTACACATAATTTTTTAATTGTGACACCAACCCAAGCCTTTGTCTCATGTTTTGGTTTTTATATGGGTAAACAATATGGCTACTCAGACTATGCCATAGGTATAAATTTAATCCTAAATCAAAAATGCCATAGGTACTCAGACTTCCCTTGCACTTGTGACCTCCGTGCCAAGGTTACTCAGACTTCCCCTGCATCCATGGCTTAAAACCCAATCACAACATTTTTTCCATAAGAATGTTATCACTCAGTCTATCATATGGAAAATCTCATCCTATATCACCATAAGATAAAGTGAAAATAAAAAAGTAAAAGCGACTAATCCATGAAAATATGGGCATCATCAGAGTGCCTGAATATTACAACCTAAATTAAAATAAAAATCATCAAAGAGAACATAAAAATATCTAGAGATATCAATAATATAGGCCCAAATAGAATGAATACAAAGACAGGCACCCCCAACTACAAAGATAGTAGTGTCCTCACTGCATAAACAATCAAGCATAAAGAGAGATAAGGGTGCTACTTAAACCACATCAAGAGCTACTATTACTCTCTGTATCATCATAATTATCCTTAGACTGGACCACTCAGTTGTGGCCTTATCATTGCTCACCACTCAGGAGAAAAGAAGTCTATCATGGGGTTTTAAGACCTTCAACAGGCCCTTCACCCTTTTCAATATCTTGATGAAGAACTTATCTCTCTTCTTCTCCCTTTTTACCATCTTCTCATATGAAACCCAAAGATCTCGATGTGACGCCACCAAGGATGAATAGGGTTTCTCAAGCCAAGAAATGGTAGCTCCATGTTTCTTATGGTCCTCCTGATACTTCTCAAAATTAGATCGGGACATATATGAGTATAGGGTAGTGGAGGGCTCTCCCATCCCCTAAGGCAAACCCTATATGAGCTCTCTAATGGATACAATATCAACACCAATATCCTCAAGTGGCCTGATGGTGGATGGCCTAAAAGACTCAGGCTCCTAATATGTTGGATTTCCCAAGTAGATCTTTCTCTTCTTGCTTTTTCTCGATACGCCCTTACCTCAAATTTTAAGAGGATAGATGGGAAAACTAGGGCGAACCCATGTATCTCCAGGGTACTCCTCAACCTCGGCTCTCCTACAAATCTCAATATCAAATAGGTAAAGAAGAGATGCATACCACCATGGTTCTTGATGAATTTCATGTAAGAAACCATGAGCTAACCAACATTCAAAGGAATTCTATCTAGAATGCGAGCAACCATCCGAGCCAGCAAATCTGGAATAGTTCTTATGGGGTTGCAAGGAAAGACTCGGCTACAAATAATGTTCAACCAAATTTGAGCCTCAGCAGGGAAGTCATACATAGATATTATTCTCTTGGCCAACGCCCATAGTCTTTTTGCCAACCAGTTTCTTGGATCATATCAGTTTTCTTCAAATTCACCCATGTTTGCATTTGAAAGCCAATAGATATCAATGATTTGTTCCTCCTAAAAGGTCACTCTTTCCCTTGGATCTTGATAATTATGTTGGATGGTTCTGAGAATGACACAACCCTAAGGTTAGTATAGAACTCACAGAACTCTTTCTCATTTGCCTTGCACGGATCTGGGGCAAAACACCGCCACCCCGTGACTACAAGTCTGTTTTGAAATGCCAAAAGATTTTCTGGCACTTTCTCCAAGCATATTCTCTCCCCGAGAGCAGCTTTGCCCTCGAAATATCACAATAGTAAAGATTGTGGAAATCGAGTTCTATGAATCAGACTTGGTCATATTCTTCCATGATATGAACCTAAAAAACATGAGAACAATGTAACCACATTAATCATTGACATTTACATACACAAATTAAGCCATGGTGTTCACTAAAGTTCATGGGATGGTTAATTGGTGGTGTTTGGACAAAAAATTAGAGTGCAGAATTTTTGGCCCAAGGAGAAAATCAGCCTCAATTTCGCAATCGCGAGCAATAGAGTCGCAATCGCAATACTAATGACTGCAATTGCACTACCTGAGATCAGTTTTATACAAAAATTTCCAATATCCAAAAATTTAAATTTTTAGCAAAGACATGTTCTACAACAAGAATTTGCATTGAAATCATTAAACAAGTTTCCTAGGTACTCGATTATGCCCTTAGAATGTGAAAACCACTAGCAAATACTCATCTGGGCATTTGATCGAGCACTTGGTGTGCACCCTTCATTTTTGTTAATATCACACAAAATTTGGGTACTCAAGGCTTCCTCATACATATGAACACCATATTCTAGCTGATAACTACCACACCAGTACATTTGACCAAGTAATTAAGCATGAAAATCATAATTTTTGGATTTTTATATAACATGTATTCTATGGCCTATTTTCAATAATTAAAGTATGGATTTGAGACACTTGCCGGATGAATTATGCAAGATGGGTGCAAGGATGTTGTGGCAATGCTCAAAATTTAGATAGAAATGGGTCCAATTAGAGAGAAAAGTTGAGAAAACAGTATGGGGGAAATGGGGGATCCAAATGGTCATATGAAAACTCTGAATTTTATTGTGGTCAAAGGTCTGAGATCGCAGACATACAGGTCACCATGATTATGGCCAAGGTCCCACGATCGTGGTAACTGGGGGCATTTCTGCACCCTTGTTTTCCCCTGTTCAGCTTATTTCTTATTTTGACACACTTTCCCCTATTTAGATCACTAAGCAAGGATTTCACACTTTCCCCTTCTCAAACTCATGCAACATACTTCATAGTGCCACAAATGCATGGATTATTCAATTGACAAAATTAAAGTCTATACTATAAATTTAAAAAAAAAAAAAAGATATGAGCCACTTTTGTGGCATTTGTGGGTTGCCTCCAACATAGTGCCTTAGTTATTATCTTGGCACAACGTCTTTATTCTTTCTCAAGTTGGGTCCTCAAGGGAACCCTCATTCACTTCCTCAACTTCAACATCAATCACTGATACCACTTGAAGCTTTATGGGTTGTTTCTTTTTTTTGCATACCCCGGAAGGATACTTCACCATCATGAACTCTAAACCCCATTTCCCAATCTCCAAATCAACAATGGCTCACCCAGTGACAAGAAAAGGTCGACTGAGGATGATAGGCACCTCTTGGTCTATTTCATAATGTAGACCACAAAATTCACTGGAAGGATAAATTTATCCACTTTTACCAACACGTCAAACACAAAACCAACCAGTTTCTTGATAGACTAGTCTTCCATAAAAAGCCTTATTAAGGTTAGAGTAGGGCTGCTCAAGACAAGCCTCTTATATGTTGCTAAGGGCATGAGATTTATACTCGCACCAAGGTCACGTAAAGCCTTTACAAACTTATATGTCCCGATAGTGCATAGAATTGTAAATGCTACCAGATCGTTCTTGTTTTCTGCCATTACACTAGCCATCATATTGCTACACCCATGAGTAACTTCAATGGTATCACTCTCAACAAGCCTCTACTTGGACATCTATTTTTTATAAACTTAGTTTTCCCTAAAATATCTTGGATAGCCTTAATAAAAGGGATATTAGTGGAGAGGATGCTAAGCTTAGCCATAAATTTTTTGAATTTAGCATTATCCTTTTTCTTTTTTAGCCTTTGAGGGAATGGAGGGGGAATAATCATGGTAGACATTGGTGACTTCTCACTTCATCATTTTTACCAATCTTTGGATCACCCCCTTCACTATCAACTTCTTCATTTAACATAGGCTCTTTGTCTTTCCTTCATGAGACTTCGGTGTCTTTTCCTTTGAATCATTCACAAGTTTTTTCTCCACATTGGGACTTTTTTCAATATCTACCACAAGATCACCAAGGTTTTTACCACTCCTAATGACAATAGTCAACACTTGGACTCCTTTTTTGGGATCACAATGGTATCACTAGGGAGGCCTCCCTTTTGCCTAGTATTGATTTTAGTGGATATTTGCCCGATTTGAGTCTCCAAATGCTTAATTAAAGTAGAGTTGGACACAACCATCTGGTTGAGTTGTGAAAAATCACCTTTCAATTCACATACCATTTTTTTTGTTTTGTCCACTTTCATAAAAATCCATATTAGCACATCTTTCATTTTGTACTTGTTGGGGTTAATGCGGTTAGAATTTACTATTCGCTCGGTCATAAGAGACACATAATGATCATTATCGCTGTCCTTATCCCTCCAATCATGGTAATGGTCCCATCTCTCTCATTCCAACCTTTGTTCCCACCTTTCCTTTGATAGGCCGGGTGGGAACCCCTCGAATAGTTAGCTAAATATTTAATCTCTTCATTAAGATTTTTGGCTTCTTCTTCATTATAGCTCTTGGCTTCCATGGAATTGACCACCTTTGTGGGTGCACCCACCACATGCTTCGTTAGCAACTCCAATTGTATCATCGTTTTTGCTAAGTTCTCTTTTCGCTCATTATTTTTTTTACTCCTTATCAACATATGAAGAGGTAGGAGAACTTTTAGGAACCTCGGCATCTTGGGTATTCCATCCTCAATTTTTTTGGTAACTTCTTCATGCAAATTTGAAGCTACATCATATGTCAGCCTATTAAGAGAGTCGTTCGCTGCATTATCAACCACAATTTTATTGAGTTAATCTAAGGCTCGGTAGAAGATTTATAAAAGCATCTTCTCTAGGACCTCATGATTAGGACATTAAGTAAGGTTCGGATTGATTCTTTCCCAAACCTCGTACAAGGATTCACCATTCAATTACCTAAAGTTAGTGATTCTATCACACAATTCTAGCATCTTGGATAGTGGTAAATAACGGTAAAGGAATACAACAGTGAGTTTCTCCCTTGAAGTAATTGATCCATCCAAAAGAGATTGAATCCATAATACATCCTCCCTATTAGAGAGAATGAGAAGAGTAGCTGGATGGAGTCTTGGGTGATGTGTGCAATATCAAAGGGTGCACACACCTCTACAAAATTCTTCAAATGCAAGTTGGGCTCATCATACATTCCCCCCCCCCAAAAAGTCCCTTAATTTATAGAATATGCAACATGACACTTAGGACATGAAAGACACCGTTCCCATGAGTAGGTGGATACGGATGGTGGTTTAATGTCAAACATCATTAAGTTGTCCCTTATCATCAAGAGAATCGTCAAAAGACCCGCGTGACTTGTATTGTTACTCATGGTTTCATGTACACTATGAAGATCACCTAAATGATAACAAAAACAACAACTAAAATAAATATAAACTACTGTGGGCATACCCAAAGTAACACTAACACCGCATAAGTGAAAAGTAAATTTCACTCCCTAGCAATAATGCTATTTTTATAGAACTCACCTATACTATCGAAATTGATAGAGGACGGTTGTGGTCAATAGCTCAACTTATGTTAAGGTTGAATCCACGAGGAGAGAAATTAGAATTCTAGTCCTATAGGTGTTAAATACTACTAATAAGTCACCCATACTATGAATAAAACACAACTCATAAGTAAAAATTGGGGGCGTTCTTTTTGGAAAATATTTGTCAATAACAACTCAAATCAACAAATTAAACAAGAATTGTGATTTAATTTCGATATGAGAAGGATCTTGGGATTATGTATACCTAAGGGCAAGTTATGCATGGGTGCATGAAGACTTAGTGTACATGCTTGTTATCAGTAATATGATGGCTAGGTCGAAGATCTTTGAGGCTAGTTTGTCAAGAAAACCTCAAGAATTTCACTCATTGACCTTTTCGGGTACCTAACAAGTGTGTCAATTACAATCACCTATTATCTCGATTTGGGCATCCCTATTTCTAGGAAGATGCCCAAGATATAGTCAACTTCCTAATCACCCATATGCCTAGATGGTGAAAATTATCGATCTAGATCTATTAAATATACATTATTGCCTTGTTACCCACATCCCTCTTTCAAAGTTGATATGGGTTCAAAAAGTTTACCTAAGCCCCATCTCTCAAGGATTCTTTGAACTTTAAAGAATTTGGGGTTTTCACCCATAAACCCATTTTTGTTATTTAGGTCCTTCACCCACAAATTCCAACTAATTTAGCCCAGCAATACTAAAACCCATCATCAACAAACTAGAATATGCACAAATAACTCACAACCCACACATAATTGTATCTTAGCTCAACATAATCCCAAGATAATGAAAGTTTAGCTACTTATGAAGAAAAAAATAAAATATACCATAGGGATTGTTCAAAGCATGCATTCTTCAATTTTGCTAAATTAGAAGTCTTAAAATTAAAATAAAAATGTTTCCCAAATTGAGGTTTAAACTTCAAATTTAAAATGTTTCAAGAGTCTAGAAATCCCAAAAGAGAAAGGGTTTTAGCATATAAAAAGAATTGGGTTTGGCTATGTTAAATTATACAATTGCCCCTAGGAATATCCCCGTGTAGCTGTGATCGCGGTTACCGCGACTTGGTAGGACAATATAATCGCAAAAGTTTGATATGGATTGACTGGCTGCAATTGCGTTCCACCGACTGCAATTGCGATAACTGAGGTTGTTTCTGCTTCAGGTCTTCCAGCTGCACTCCTTTCTCCTTTTTGATCCTTTTTAGCATGCATCCATATATTTCCATATCATAACCTGTATGACTCCATAATGCAGAAATTAGTGCATTTCATCAGAAAATTGTCTATTTGATAAGTTCAAATCATGGTAATGGGCACGAATGTTGAGTGCAATAGGATTATGGGATGTCACCTGCCAGTTTAGGACTGGCACTCTATTAGGGGTCACCCACCATTTTACGACTGTCTCCCTAGTCCTTTAGGACACTAGTTTAGTAGATCCACCAAGCCAGTATTAGTACCCATGCCAAGGTACTGACACCCTTCCAACTGGGGTTACAGGTTGGACCCTGATTACCTTAGATTGGGGAATGTCGGTTACATGATGGCTCCCATAAGTACAGTCTATACTCATTTTATATCATTTTAAGTTTTAATTGACCAAGTAGCCAGATTCTCAATTATTCAGACAGTCAGAGTTACAGATTAAATTTAGTTTATTCCTTACTTGGTCTTGCATTCTAAGTTTTACATGGTCATCCATCCATCTTCAATTGTCATATGTATTTTAGTTAGTCCTTATCCCACGTACTGGTACATTCAAAGTACCATATGCATACTATTCTCTTGCTTTATGTTGTCTTATAACATAGGTTTGGACGCAGTTCCCCAACTATCCTTAGAAAGTTCAAATTTTCCCAGTAGCAGTAGTGCCGAGTCCTCATCCATCGAGGACATGGCATATTATTACCGTTATTTAAGCTTCTCGAAGTTAGTTAAGGGTTTATCTCATCAAATCCTTATGATTTTTAGAGGCTTTCAGATAGATAGACAATCATTTAGTTTTTCAGTTCATTCAGTTGTTTCAGACATGTTGAATAATATTTTAGTATTACATTATACCAACATTTTATCAAATTATTTTTTGCATATGTTATTCCATTATTATTTTATTCAGTGCTCACAGCAGGTACCACATCATGGGTTAGTTTGGGGTCACTTATGTCCTTAACCACTATGTTGCGATTAGGGGGTAGCCTTGGTTCGTGAAAACTATTCAAAATCAGCAATGACTTCTCTACACAGGTCAATTGCTCGTCCAACTGGACTGAGTCCCATATAAGCACATGAGATGGATTAAGAATGTACCGCTGCAATATGGAAACATGGAAAAATATATGGGCAACAACAAAATATGGAGGTAAAGCTAACTCATAAGACACCTCACCAACTATGTGAAGAGCCTTTAAAGGTTTGATATACCTAGGACTGAGTTTTCCCTTCCTCCCAAACCTCATCAAACCCTTTATCCTTAGAGGAATTCTGGATCAACAACTCCAAATCTCAAGACGTGAAGCCTACGGTCTGTATAGGCCTTCTGCATACTCAGAGCTACTCTTAAGCTATACAGAATAACCCTAACTGTATCCAACAACTCCTTAGGTAAATAGTTACCACGGGGTCTAATATCAGAAGTCTCAAACCATCCAATACAAGAACGACATCTCCTACTTTACAAAGCCTTAAAAGGCATTATGTCAGTACTCGACTGATAACTGTTGTTATATGTAAGATCTGTGAAGGCCAAGTGATCCTCCCATTGGCCTACAAGGTCCATAATACAGGCTCAGAGCATATCCTTGAGTACTTGAATAATTCGCTCGAATAAGCCATCGGTCTGTGGATTGAAGGTTGTATTAAGATCTACCTAAGTACCAAACTCCTCCTGAAAAGATCTCTAAAACTTAAAGTAAACATGGAACTCTGATCCAAAATAATAGATATGGTCACACCATGCAAATAGACTATCCCATGCACATAGATACAGGTTAATCTCTTAGCCTTGAAAGACATCTAAATAGGAATGAAATGCACTAATGTGGTCAACCAATCCACGATGACCCAAATACCATTAGAACCACAGGAAGTACACGGCAAACCACTAACAAATCCATGATAATTTACTCTCATTTCCACTCGGTAATGGGCAACCTCTGAGTCAATCCACCCAGTTGCTTGTGCTCGTCTTTTACCTGTTGACAACATAGGTAATGAGCTACACAATTTGCCATATCTCTATTTATGCCACTCAACTAATGATGTGTCTCAAATTTCTATACATCTTTACTGTGCTCGAATGAATAGAATATCTAAGGCTATAAGCCTCATATAGAATGAACTGAATAATTGATTGATCATCGAAACACAAATATGGCTATTAAATCTCAAAACATACTAAGAATCTAAGGTGATCCTCTTGGACTCACCTCCTACCACCTGATCATAGAGGAAGCAAAACTTACTATCCTCAAACTGATGATCTTGAATCTGCTCGAAAAATGAAGACCTCGCCTCAACACTAGAAAGAATCTTCCTCCGATCTGAATATCAAGGAAAACCATTAAGTTGGCTAACTGAATATCCTATGCCAGTGGCCTCTAATAAACTAAAATAAAAGCCAAACTACCCACACTTACTGTCTTCCATCTCAAGGCATCTACTAGCATATTCTCCTTACCCAGATGATATAAGATAAGGATATCATAATCCTTAAGCAACTCTATCCATCCATAATTTCTAGCATTAAGCTCCCTCTAAGTCATAAGATGTTGAATACTACAACAATAGGAAAAAATATCTTAGTGCACACCATAAAGATAAGGCCTCCAAATCATAAGAAAAAAAAACTACCACTGCCAACTCCAAATCATGAGTGAGGTAGTTGCACTTGTGAACCTTAAGTTATCTCAAAGCATAAGTAATAACATGTCCCTAGTACATCAAACCACAACCCAGAACAATACCATAAGCATGATAATACATGTTAAATCCCCCACCCTTAATAGGAAGATCTAGAATAAAAGCTAAAGTGAAAAAAATCCTTGAGCTTTTCAAAGCTTGCCTCACAGTCGTCGAACCATCAAAAAGGGACCTTCTTCTGAGTCAATTTGGTCATAGGCACTAAAATTGTAGGAAAACCCTCGACAAATCATCTATAATAACTGACTAAACCAATAAAGCTACAAACCTCAGCTAGAGATATAGGCCTAGCCCAATCACAAATATCCTTAATTATCATCGGGTTTATCATAATCTCATCATATATACCATATGTCCAAGGAATGTCACCGACTCAAGCCAAACTCATGCTTAGAGAACTTGGAGAAAAGCACATGATTTCTCAAAGTCTGGAGCATAATCCTCAGACCTCTCATCTCCTTGAATACATAAGGATGCAGTTGATGAACATAATCATAAAGAAATCCAAATAAGGCTTGAATACGTAGTTCATCAAATCAATAAATGCAGCTAAGACATTAGTCAACCCAAAATACATCACAAGGAACTCAAAGTTACCATAACAGGTCCTAAAAGATGTCTTTGGAATATCCTTATCCATAATCCTTTACTAATGGTAACCAGATCTCATATCAATCTTAGAGAACACTGCTTTACACTGAAGCTGGTCGAAAAAATCATCAATGTGAGGAATAGGACAATGGTTCTTCATTGTCACCTTATTAAGTTGTGTATATGTAATATACATATGCATAAAGCCATCCTTCTTCTTTATAAACAATACATGATCCTCAAGGAGATATACTCGGTCTAATAAAACCCTTATCAAGAAGATCCTGAAGCTGAGAATTTAGCTTCTTAAGCTTGGCAGGAGCTATATAGTAAGGTGCCATCGAAATAGATTGAATGACAGGATCAATATCAATAGCAAAATCAATCTCATGGGTAGGGGTAATACCAAGCAGGTTGGTAGGGAACATATCAAAAAACTCACAAACTATAGGAACTGAGACAAGCGATGAACTCTCCAAACTAACGTCATGAATGTAAGCAATATAAGACTTGAAAACCCTTAAAATAAGCCTCCTAGAACAAACTTAAGAAATAATCCCCATCGGCCCATAACTAACTGCTACTTGCCACACGACTGGGGGTATATCGAGTATGACTAAAGTAATGGTCTTGGCAAAGAAATCCATGACTGTATTATAGTGGGATAACCAATCCATGCCTAAAATCACATTAAAATCCACCATATCCAGAATAATATGATCAGCATGAGTATCAACATCTTTAACAATCAAAAAATATAATTTGAACACCTGATCCACTACTAAAGAATCACACACGAGAGTAGATACGCACAAGGGCATAGATATAAATCCTAAGATAACTATAACTATAGAGCATAATAAGAAGATACATAGGAATAAGTGGATCCCAGATAAAATAAAGTAATGGATGATTGACGGCACACAAAAATCATACTTGTAATAAAAACATACAAAGACTCAACCTAGTGTCTAATAGGTATTGGATACAACTGACCGTGCCTGCCACCTGGCTCGACTTATGATCCTCATACTGTCCTATCGGCTTGAGAATCTCCTCAAATAGCCTGGAAACACCTATATGACCCTGAGAACCACCTCTTCTTGAGGGATGAATTATCCTAATAAGGGGAAAACTCTAAGCTGAAGAAATAATCATGTAACGATCCAACCCTTGGACCTAGCCATGATGGGTATCTCAAGCCCATTATGGTCTGGATACTAGCCCTATAACATGTCCTATCTATTCAAAATTATCATGACCTAAATCAGGGCCTAGCCATGATAAGTATCTCAAGTCCACCGAGGACCGGAGATCACCCCCTTTGCCTAGCCAAATCAATCATAATACAGCTAGCAGTGGGTGAATTTCTAACATATATCAAGATAGAACAAATAGAAGAACAAAGGTGTCTAAGAATACAAATAACAATACCCCCCATCCACATTAATACACAATTCCTCAATGACAAAACCTAATATAATCTAAGTTAGGACATCCACCCGACGATAGCCAAAAACAAGTCTAAAGAAAATTTTGTAAAAAAAACTGAACCATAAAGTAACAGGCCATTTGGGAGAAGGAGGTTCACCACTTAAAGTCGAGTCACAAAAAATCCAAGATCCATCTATCACAACGAAGAAAAATAAGAAGTGTCTTGGTCCCTGCATTGCATGGGGATACAGTGTTCAGAGACGGTTAGCGAGTTGAGCGCTAGCATGTAACACAAGGATAAGGGGATAAAATAGTGCCATGATTGATAGTTTCAAAATTATTCAATACCAATGCATAAATTCGTAAGCATATACATATATATATATAACATGTCGCAATAAGGAACAAGGCTTAACATGGACTTTAAAACATTATCCTGTGTTGTATAGCTTGACTGTCATAAAATTACCTATGGACTATATGGGTCCAGTTGTCTCCCCTGATCGGGCCCTAGTAAAAGTTAGCCGCACGTACTGGAGATATCAGAGAATATCGAGGAGTCTTTGTACCCCACGCAATCCATTATATAGGTATATAGTGTGACATAAGAACACAATAATCAAGACCAACCCTCACATCAACAAATATGAGTTTTCAGTGTTGGCCCCTTGGGACCTCCACCTTTACGGCTAGAGACACAACCCCCTTTAAACCCAATTTATAAATGTAACACATAGCCTATCTATTAATTTATGGATTCAATGATTAAGGCATTATGAAAGGGTATCGTCATACTGATTAAAGCTTGCACGCGAATGTCATTAAGTCATCACTAGGGGGAACCAAACTCCATTATTAAATCAACTTTGGGGATTCCTTATACCCTACAAGCTTTTCAAGAAAATCATTCAGTTGGGGGAATCCTTGTACCTGACAAGGTTTTCAACAAAATCATTCACTTAAGGGAATCCTTGTATCCCACAAGGTTTTAAAGATAATCATTCTTATTCATTATCCATTTATGCTATGCATTGGTTTTATGAAAAATAGTTCAAGGCAAATGTATATTCACATTCCAAAACCAATTATGCAAGTGGGTTAAGGTTTTCATTAATTTCGATACCAAAATCCAATTGTTTTGGAGAATCCATGTACACCTATTTCCATTATTTATAAATTTAGGGAATCCTTGTACCCCTACTTCATTTACTATTTTCATGCACCCCAAGGTGTTCATAAATCATCAATTTAATGCATAATAAATCCATAATAATCATAGAAAAAACATTTGAACAATTTATATCCAAAACCCTTAATCTACCATTCAAAACCCAATATCAAAACCCTGAGAATATTTAACCGATTCATGGAATAATGAAACACAAGTTTAGGGAGAGAGATTCACAACTTAGTCACCAATAAATTAGAAGAAGAAACCACACTTGATCCCTTAGATGTCCACTCTTGGGAAACCTTAACACTCTTGCTTGGGATATTAATAACACTCTTGCTTGGGATATTTTAAGAGAAGAGAGAAATGTATCTTTTTATGTTATGGTTGAGAATGGGGTCCCAATAGGATTTTAAAGTTATGGGTTTTGTTAGAGGAAAAAGAGAAATATCTAAAGTGCCCCTACTAAAATTACTGAAAAACTATTGCCAGTCGTTATGGGTGACTTTACGACTCGTAAGGAAACACTATGACTCTTTACTATAAATCATAGTCAGGACAGTAGATAAAGGGCCCCTCTCTAGTGACCTTACGACCCATACTACAGACTCATCAATTGACCCTACGACTCATAGGGTCCTAGTCGTAATATAGATAGAACATTTGGGTAACTATATTGGACACCCTGCGATTGTTACCTTACTACTCGTATAGAGTCATTACGACTCATTGAACCTAGCTGTAATCAAGGCAGGCACATCTGGCACAAATATTGGTCAAACTGTAATTTACACTATACGACTCATATAGAGTCTTGATAACTCATTGGGCTCAAGTCATAGCCAAGGCATAAACAAAGGCAGGGTTCACTGGTTAGGTTATGGCTTGATTCATAAAACACGTCAATACACCTTACAACTCATAAGGTAAGTCATTACTTGGAAAATAATCTCAAAGGTTAAGAAATTATTAGGGACCAAAATGTGGGGTGTTACATTCTCCCCCCTAGGATCATTCATCCCCGATTGATGACAAAGGGCATTTGTTAGCATGGTTTAGCATAGAACAAAACCACACTTTCCTTTAACAAAGACAAAAAATAAAGATATGAAGGAATACACATACCTTAAGCATGATTATCCAAGTCAGGAACAAGAATGGATATTGGGACCTCACATCCTATCCAGCTTCACAAGTAGTTTCCTCAAACCCAAATAAAGCATCTAATAACCCATACATATAATAACACTTCTCTACTATGCCTTTTAGCTACTAACACAGTACTTCACCACTTAAATCTCCTAATTTCCCCGCGAAACATATAACTATGAGGGCATGGGTATAATTGCATATATCCTTCATGTTGAAGCCTAACTCAGAGTTAGTGATAACACATGGTATCCACAAGCACAAAATAGTCCACAAGTGACCCAAAAATACCCGTAACAAGTAAGACACAAAATGACATAAGGAAGAAAACACAAACTTAATGATAAAGAAGATAGATAACTTGACACAAGGAAAACATGTAAAGTAGTAACTAAAGAGTTTATTAAACTATAAAACCCCTACAAAGCATATTAACAAGCACCAAGTTCTTATGAAAACACAAGAGAAGAGTCCACCACTCAAGCACCAACATTTTTAACAAACAAGCAATCACAAGAAATTCCACCCTTGAAAGCTATCCTAGTTACAAGTTTCGATTTTATGCCTCAACGAGAGAGGACTTGGTATTTCATAAGTTCAAGACTTACAATAATCATCAACTAAATAACTAAAGACCTAACCTAGTGTATTTATAGACTTATTACAAAAGTAAGGTGAAATGACCAAAAAGGCCTTTTAATAAATGGTTTCAAGTAGGCGCCCTTGGAGTGTTATGTATGGATGGTTTTGGTGTCCATTTAGATGCTTCTTTGCACTTCATTTGTATCTACCAAGTATTGAATCCAAAACGCACTCTCTTAAGTTCATATCCGTGATTATTCTTATATCATCCTCTCCATCGCTCAATTAGCCACTTCAAAAGAAACCATTCAAAATAGCTCGCAAAACATGATATGGCACCAAAACAGTCCGCAAAGAACATGAGGAACATGGGATCTCATCAACATAAGTTTTGGCCAACTTCTTCATTTTTGAACCTCGACTTCCTCTCGATCTTTAGATTTTCCTTCAATCTCATCCGTTTTAATTCCCATTTCTCCACTTGGTGGCGGGTTCCTTGTTGTTCCCATTGACTAACTCTTCCTCTATGACCTCGGTATCCCCTTTGATCTGTATTTATTCCTCTAAACTCTTTTTCCATCATGTAAGGCTCATCATAGACTCCATATCCTTCATGTTCCTCTCTACTATATACCTCTACATTGATGTCTCAACTTTGGAAAAGTGGAGCTTCGATTGAGAGGATTGATTTGGTGAAGTGGAGCTTTGGTTGTGGAGCTTAGATAAGAGAGTTTGATTTTGGAGTTTGGATAGAAGAATTAGATTTTGGAGCTTGGATAGGAGAGTTCAGTTTTGGTAGAGGAATTTGGCTTCCAAGTCCTTCTTGTTGGACTTGATCAATTTATAGGGAAGGTGTCCTACTTAGGTTTCGGTTTTAAGGATAATTAGAAACTTGGCTTATAGAATATTTCGGTGGTCTTAGAGGATTGATCATTATATGTAAAGTTTTGGGAGTAGAAGTACGAGAGTTTGTTCGAAGCATGAGAGTTTCTTCAGCTCTCTAAATAATCCAACTTCTCACCAAATAATGTCATATTCGAGCCTAATCTATCAAGTCCCACATTCATTCTAGCCACTTCAGGGGAAAGAGTTTCAATACTGACCAAAATAGCACTAAGAGCATTGTTATCCATTGTAGCCAAAAGTTACCTACAAAACACAAATAAGTTAGTTGTACAAAGAGGTGCCATGGCATTCTTTGATTGGTTGCGGATAGTGACGTGGCAGCCTTGGAATGTTGTGGAATTTGAAAATTTTTGTGTTTTTCCAACTTGTGGAAGAGTGAATTCAGTTTTGGAGGGGAAATACCAAGTTTTGGAGCCTTTTCCACATTCAAAATAGGTTGACTTTCTGTAGACCTTTAGGGAAAAACACCTTTTTGAAGGGTGGTTGGCTCTTTCCTCTTTTGGTTAGTCTTGAAAAGTCCCCTTACTCCCTTTTGGTAACTAGTATTTTGAAAGCCCTCTTTATCCCTTACTACTTTGGTATAGTCTTGGAAATTCTTTCAAGATAAACAAGAAGACTACACTTTTCCACTTGGTCTTAAGACCAAACACTACTTATTGAAGGTTCTTCTTGTCTCAAGACATGAAGATTGGCCAAGAACACCAAGAACCTTCAACAAGATTTGAAGACCAAGGTTCAATTTGAACCTACAAACAACAAAAAAACCTCTTTCAACACAAATCCACAACCACAATACCAACAACACACCTTTAAACATTAAAATTTTTAATCCACCACAACAACACCAACAATAATTCGGCCTAACTTTTGAATCTGCATAACAACAACAAAAGTAGGAGTTAAGCTTGGATATTGACTCTATTAGTGTTAGGGAATAACAAACCAACACTAAAAACACTCAATACTCACGAAATATTCCTAGATCTAGACTTAAAGAACAAATCTCAGCCAAGACAATAACAAGAACAACAACTTTCTCGGCCAAGAACACCAAAGTCAAGAACACAACTCTTTTTGTGAGATTTTAGATCTTGGACACATCTTCTAGTGTTAGGAAACAAATATCTAACACTAGAACACACAAAAATCATAAGAAAACTAGGCTTCAAATTTTGGACTAAACACAAAAACGTGAACAAATTACTATTTTGAGTTTTTCAATTTTTTTCAACACTTTTTTTAAGTGAGAAAACCTAACATTGATCTCGTGGGAATGAAATCAATTATGGACATAATACTAAATGATAACACATGGTATCTACAAGCATAAAATAGACCACAACTGACCCACAAATACTCGTAACAAGCAAGACACAAAATTACACAAGGAAGCAAACACAAACTTAATGATAAAGAAGATAGATAACTTGACCCAGGGGAAATATGTAAAGTAGTAACTAAAGATTATATTAAACTCTAAAACCCCTACAAAACACGTTAAAAAGAACCAACTTCTTACGACGACACAAGATCGGAGTCCATCACTCAAGTACCAATGTTTCTAACAAACAAGCAATCATAAGAGATTCCACCCTTAAATGCTATCCTAGTTACAAGTTTTGGTTTTGGGAATCAAGGAGAGAGTACTTGGTATTTCAAAAGTTCAAGACTTACAATAATCACCAACTAAAGAACTGAAGACCTAAACTAGTCTATTTATAGACTTATTATAAAAGTAAGGTGAAATAACCAAAAATGTCCTTTAATGAATGGATTCAAGTAGGCTCCCTTGGAGTGCTATGTATGGATGTTTTTGGTGTCCATTTAGGTGCTCCTTTGCACTTCATTTGTATCCAACAAGTCTCGAGTCCAACACGTACTCTCTTAAGTTTATATCCGCAATTATTCTTGTATCAGTTAGAAGGTGCTAGCTTGTAACACCCTGTAGCCTTCTCGACTTAGTACCGCACTTAGTAGCATTCTTTAGGAGCTAACAACCTAGAATTTTTTCTAAGTGTTAAAAGGACTTAGTCATATTTTAAACTCCTAAAATTCAATGATTTTTAAATTGATCTTTTTGACCCCAAGATGTAGATTTTTAAGTTGATTCCTATTTAGGGGTGCAAGGGATATCTCGAGGGAGTTTTAAATTTTTTGAATGAGGTTTGATACCTTTTTGGATTCCTAAACCAGTTGGTCACTGTGATTGCAATATGTTGTAGTGCCTATAGTGGTAAGCCACTTAGTGCATCGTGGTAGGGCACCAAATCGAGTTTTTGCTGAAAGTTTTAAAATTAAGGGGTAGTCTTGCCTCTTTCCTACAGCCCCAAGTTGTGAAAACAGAAGATTAAAACATTTATAGGGCATCACAGGCTCAAAAGTGATCAGTTTTTCTCATAAAGAAAACCCCTAACCCTCTCTCAAAGATTAAAAAAATCAATCTTTAAGTTCAAATTTCTAAGAAACGAATCAAGATTCGGGTTCCATCCTTCAAACTAAGTGATCTAAAGTATGTGGGGTTTCCCTAAACTACATGGGCATGGTGAAATAATTTTTAATAATTTTTTGAATGTTGAGAAATAATGTATTCTTGAAGGGTTTTGAATTACAATAAAAGGCATACATTATAAATTTTTTTAATAATATAATATTTTGGTCTTGAGGCCTTCCCCTAAATTTGATTTGTACTCACATATAAGTATGTATGAATTTGAGTTTGAATGTTGAATTGATAGCATGAAAAATATACAATCCCTCTCTTGTTATGATACATCTTGATTTCACATATTGTGGGTTGTTCAATTTGATATTTTAAAGTATGAAATAAATTTTTTACTATTGTTTTGAACTTGATATTGATTATGAATTGAAGGAGGGGTGTTTTTTTTATAATTTTCAATGGAAAAATTGAAAGAACTGCATGAATTGTTATAAAGGAATTGACCATCACGTATTGAAATATTGAAAAGAGAGAATCTTTACATATATTTACACATGTTTTGAAATAAGGAATCCCTTCTATTGTTGAAATATTTTTTGGGGCTCAAAGGATTGAGTTGATTGAAAAATCTAAAATAGAACATTATAAATGATTGGAATAAGAAGGGCAGTGAAATGATATGATACAAATGACTTAAAAGTTGGGGTATGATGATACCCCATTATGAACTGCCCTTAACAGAATAAGAAAAGTATGGTGTGTAAGTATGATGTATATTTTCTTATAAGAGAATTAAAAATGGGCTTAAAGAGATTTAGGTAGTTACCCAAAGAAATTACTAGTTGAAAGACTCTATGATAGAAACGGTGATTTGCTGACACGAGATTATGGTACCCTGCTTTGTGATCTTGTGTACCTTGATTCATGTCATTCCAAATTGATACTATGGTTCGGAGCCCATCTTTGTGATCTTGTACACTACCATGTCATATTGATTTGATTTGGAATATTAGTATCATACTATATGATCTTTTGTGTCCGCTTATAGATACTCCAATCTTTGTGGCAAACTTGGATTGGGGTCTTAGCAACCAAGTCAAGGGTCGATTCCATATAGCCTATAGAATTATAGATTGTAGGGTGTACTATCTAGGTCAAAAGAGAAATAAAGAGTAGAGTTGTGATCTCAAGAGAGTGTTTTTAAATTTATCAAAGAATGCCCATGTGTTTTTCCTATATCGTATGTAAACTATTTTATGAATTGCTCTCACTTATGTCATATAAAATACATTATTTTAGATTGCTCTGCGTACTAGTATATTTGTATTGACCCCCTATATTTCAGGATCTTAGGTACAGTCCTGGGGTCCCACTAAGTCATAGATTAATTTGTCAAACGATTGGAGTTGGTGAGCCTCCCTTATTTTGGAAGGCCTTATCTCATGTGATGATTTAATTGTTGTTAGTTTATGGTCTGATCGGAGGCCTTGTCCCGATCTTCAAACAAATATTGTTATCTTTCACTTAATAGAGATTTCACAAACACGTGTTGGATGGATTTGGGTCTTGTTGAGATTATAACCTTTATGGTTTTGTTAAAATTAGATGACCATGATTCCATTTTGTTTTTCTACATCTTTATAGTATATAGATTGTGTATATGATCTTCAGTTAGATGGGCTCTCGAGCCTTCATAGTTTGGAATGCCCGTAGCGGCCAGGTCCTCAGTTTGGGTTGTGAAAAACATGGTATCAGAGCACTATTCATGGTCCCAGAGTGTCTGTGAAATCATGTCTAGAAGATTCTTACTTACGGGTTTTTGTGCACCACACTTATAATCAGGAGGCTACCTGGCATTTATGAGTTATTTCTTATTCTTTTATAGTCTAGTTCGTGCTATAGCGTTGTCCATGAGAAATTTATCCAAATTCCTTCCTTGTTCTAATTTCATGGGTTATGCCTCATTGTCAAGGTGATACAAGTCTAAGAGTCTAGCTTCCCCAGCGATGTAGTTCTCTCTGATTGAGTTATCCATAAAGTAATGAAATTGCACAAGGACTTGAGAGGAGATGATAAGTTCTTTAAAGTTTGATGATTGAAGCTTATACTCCTATCTACATCAGTTATGTGGTTGAGACTGAGGTATGGAGTGTATTCGATCACCTTTTATATAATTCTTATTGCAGATGTCATGCATAAGGGTAATTATGTGTAGCAAAATATTGGAACTATATTTCCACCTGAGTAATAGTATATGTTAAAGTGTCATGACCTATTGGTAGTGAGATGGTCCAGAAGTTGGTGACATGAAGTCACAAAGTTAGTAGTCAAAGTGAGGTTGACTTTTGCATAAATAAGTAATTTTAGTTCTATAACCCTTTGATTAAGGGGTGTTTTTCCTTTTATGGTGGTTGGCTAATGTTATTTCAAGATTTATAGATTATATGGTAGCCTGTGAAGGAAGTTTTTGGCTATGATTATTATTTATTTAAATTAGGGAAAAAGCCTAGAGTGGATACTTATGGTGGTTATAGAAATCAGGTATAGGTTGTGAATGGAAAGCAGTAGACTGGTCAATAAGTTATGGGTAGAGACTCATTGGTGTGTATGGAATTTGGTAATAATGAGAATGTATACATGGGTAAGTAGACATAGTAGTAATGTCATGGAGAGGATGAACTTATGGGTCATAGTTAAGTGAAGTAAGAGACTTAGATTGATATTTCTATTTGATAGCCTAGTATAATATGTGGCATGCTTCATCGGTGTTACATGATTGGGGTTAGACAATAGGCTTAAACTTTAAAAGTGGATTGTGGTGGTAAAAAGGATAGTAGCTTAAGATTAATTATGCATGTTTTGTGGGAATAAGTAGTAGGCTTAATTTGATAAGTGAAATAGCCTAGATTAACAACATGTGAAATAATGAGTGGACGATTGTGATGTATATGTATACACGAGAATAGAAGTAAAATAATGAAATATGGTTGAATCATTAAGTGGATAAGAGCGTGGTTATATAAGAATAAGTTGAACCCCTAGGTAGCATGTTGTTAGATAAGGTTTATAAATGTATGTGTTATGTTTACCTAGTTCACATTCATGAATTTTGTAATATAGAGAAGTCTGGGGAGTTGTCGTATGGTGTACTTTAGTGTTGAATTGAGAAGAAAAAAATAGGTAGGAAATATGCACCTTTGGTATAGATTTACAGATGTTGTTAAGTTGTAAGTTATGTGATTAGAGGTGTAGTGCTAGTTTTTTAAGGAGTTAAAGATAGGGTGTTAAGTGTTTAAAAGCATGGATGCCCATACCTATGATAATATTTGTCACAAGTCGGTGACTTTAGGGGTTGGAGGAAGTTATGATTAGTGTCCCTAAAGGGAATGTCCTAGAAAGAATCTAATGTATTTACATTAAAATCATTGAGGAGAGTCTAGCATTTATGTGTATGGTGATACCCCTTTGTGTTGAGAGTGGTGGATATAGATTTGATGAGAGGTTATATCCTCAAGTTTAGGAGTGTGACTTTGATCTAAGGGGTAGATGGCGGATTAAAGTAGTTCCTGAATTTTCTTGTGGTGTTAAGTTTAAAGTAAGAAACATGATAAATCAATTCCTATTCAGGCAAGCTCCTCCTACTTTAATTTGAATGGACATCTAGCAATGTATTATGTATTCAAGTCCTGCCTTTATCTAAGGTTTGAGCTCTCTATGTAAATCATGTCATGCCTTAACCTCCAAACTAGAAGCAATAATGTCTCTCAGTGATCAGATATTCCAAGTATCCAAGGTCTATGCTATGTTGCTCATGAACCATAAATATGTGTCCCAAATCATGATTGGTTCTAAGGAACTATGTTTTCATATGTTACTAGTTTATTTTAGGTCAGGATTAGATAAAATGGTAAAGTTATGAGAACTCATGACTATTTCAGCTCTGAAAAATGAGAAGTGATAGCTTCGAGTGGAAGACTCTATCTCAATCGTCGACTTCATGAATTCCAAGCTTATATTATATGACTCATGATGTAAGCACTCGTGTTTCCCGCTATGGTCAGTCCTGAGGACTCATGCTTTGTTGTGTTTATGCAATAGCATATCCCTACTTATGATCTAGAAAGTTGATATATGAGGCACTTCGTCATCGTATCATATCTTCACCTTATGTCCCACCTTCAGTAGATCAATGAATATGAGTTATGATTGAGTAGTGTTTCTCCCATTAATGATGCTTTTGCTCAAGTCATTTAATGACCCTCCGTATATTAGTATGATGGTGGTTGTGGAAGCATAGTAGTGTGTTAGGTGCGGGAGTAGATGCTTTTGAAGATGAAAAATTTGATGTCATTTCTTGAGCAAAGGTTATGTGAGAAGGGGGAAGAAGAAGAAGAACTTTTATTATAAGAAATAGTTAGGAAGAAGATATATGGCAAAACTCTTAGTGAGAATAATTGAATTGGCTGGTCTTAGTGGGGAGATCCATGAAGTGGGTGTAGTAATGATAGGCTTGAATGTTGTGATTGATGAAAACATAAACCAATGTGCTATGTGGTTAGTGCTCCCTAAATTAAAACCCGAGGGAGTTTGATGGCACTGATAAGGTGAAGTAATATCCTTAAAAGGATGTAGGGAATGAGGTCCCATAGCTTAAGCTAGAACTTCTTTTCTCTGAGCTAGGCTTCAACATAAAAGCATTATGCGGCGGGACTCAAACTCATGTGGTTAGATGAGTACTGGGAGAATTGTAAGTTGGAAATAATGAGGAGTGTAATTTATTGTTTGGGGCGTAGACAAGTAATGTCTCTAAGTTTAACTCTTTTCATTGTGTCTTGTAAGATGGAGAATGCTTCTATTCTTATATCCCATAAGAATCTCATCTCATGACTTGTACCAATCTTAATCAGGCTAAGGATTCTTAGGAAAATTCAAGCCTAACAATGTTTTGATCATCTGCTATAAAACACATGCCGAGATCATGTCAATGTCAAGTTTTATTATCTCATGTTTCATGCTTACACGTTTCCCCAAGGGTTATCATGAAGCTTGTTTGATGCCTTCATATATTTTGTTGAGGAAAAATGTTCAATGAGAGATTACGTTCTTTATTCCACACTTTTAGAGCTTCAAAACGTCCCTACCCATTATTCGGGGATGAATGATCCCAAGGGGGAGATAATGTAACACCTTGTAGCCTTCTCGACTTAGTACTGCACTTAGTAGCACGCTTTAGGAGCTAACTACCTGGAATTTTTTCTAAGTGTTAAAAGGAGATAGTCATATTTTAAGCTCCTAAACTTCAATGATATCTAAATTGATCTTCTCGACCCCTAGACATAGATTTTTTAGTTGATTCATATTCAGGGGTGCAAGGGGGATATCTCGGGGGAGTTTTGGATTTTTCGGAAGAGGTTTAAGATGTGTTTGGATTCCCAAATCAGTATGTCACCACGATTACACCATGTCACGGTGCTTATAGTGGTAAGCCATTTGGCGCGTCACGGTAAGGCACCAAATCGGGTTTCTACTGATAGTTTTAAAATCGAGGGGAAGTCTCCTCTTTTTCCTTCAGCCCCAAGTCGTGAAAATAGAAGATTAAAATGTCTGTAGGGTATCATAGGCTCAAAAGTGATCAGTTTTTCTTATAAACAAAACCCTAACTCTCTCCCAAAGATAAAAGAAATCAATCTTTAAGTTAAATATTTCTAAGAAACGAATCAAGATTCGGGTTCCGTCCTTCAAACTAAGTGATCTAAGGTACGTGGGGTCTTCATAAACTACATAGGCATGGTTAAATCATTTTTAATAATATTTTTAAAGTTGAGAAATCATGTATTCATGAACGGTTTTGAATTAGAATAAAAAGCATGCATTATAAAATCTTTTAATGATATAGTGTTTTGGTCTTGAGGCCTTCCCCTAAATTTGATTTGTACTTGTTTATAAGTATGTATGCTTTGAGTTTGAATATTGAATTGAAAGCATGAAACATATACAATTCCTCTCTTGTTATGATACATCTTGATTTCACATGTTGTGGGTTGTTTAGTTGCATGTTTTGAATTATGAGATAAATCTTTACTACTGTTTTGAACTTGATATTGATTATAACTTGAAGAGAGTGTGTTTTCTTGATTATAATTTTCAATGGAAAAAATGGATAGAATTGTATGAATTGTTATAAAGGAATTGACCATCATGTATTGAAATATTAAAAAGGGAGAATCTTTGCATATATTTACACATATTTTGAAATAACGGCTCCCTTCCATTGTTTAAATATTTTTGGTGGTCAAATGATTAAATTGATTGAAAAAACTAAAATAGAATATTACAAATGGTTTGAATGAGAAGGACTATGAAATAATATGATACAAATGACTTGCAAGTCAGGGTATGACAATACCCCGTGTAATACCCCAAACTTTTTTTAAGTCAAATCTAGTCTCCAGAAGAATTAGTGATGACTTCCTTAATGATTAATGTGGGAAATTAAATTAGCTTTCCAAAGATACCAATTTCGTCCAAATCCGATATCAGAGTAATAAGTTAGGGAAGTTTTACAGAGAGCTGTCAGAATAGCCTAGGTGTGACGGGCAGGTTGACGGACCGTCGAGCTAGCGACGGACCATCGCCTAAATCATCGCATCTAAGGTACTAAGTCAATGTTCTAGCTAAGGTGAGATGGACAGGTTGACAAACCGTCGAGCTAGTGATGGACCATCGATCTAGTGATAGACCATTAATAAAGCCGTCGTTACTAAGGAAGTGAATCCATACTCTGGCCCAAGTGCGACGGTCAGAAGAACGGACCATCGAGCCAGCGATGGACTATCGCACGAGCCATCATAGAGCCCATTCAGCAATTTAAAGCCATTTTTCAAAGTGTATTTAGGTCTTTTTCCACCTATTTTAACCTCAATTTATACCAGATAATAGCTCATAACTTCAATATTCATTCATAACATTCAATTAGGATATTTCTCAAAGATCAATCCCCAAGAACAAAAAATCCTAGGTGCTTACTTCCAAGTCAAGAATTCAAGCTTTCCTCCACAAATCTTTAAGAAATCATCCACCCAGGTATGTCAAGTGTTCAGTCATGGATTCCTTTCATCCATGAAGCCCAAGAATCCAATTTTAAATTATAAATTATGATGTTTATGTTGTGGATTGATTACGATCATGTTGATGTTGTGTATGATACCCAAGTTAGAATCGTTAAATGTGTTTTCATTAATTTATGCTAGCATGTGTATTCAAATCTATCAAATTGAGTTGATTAAAGTAACCATGATGTATGAACTAGTGTATATGCCTAAGACTAAGGTTATCCATGCAATGTGTTTGATAAAATGACCAAGAGAACAAGAATCATGCTTTAGGACTCAATTATGACCAAATTGATGAACTCATTCTTTACCCTTATGTTTAAAATGACTTCCATGTTATTTTTATGCATTGAAATTGTTTGATGAATTATTCATGAGATTAGCCCTATGAAATTATGACATGTTTACATGCATTCCTAGTTATGTACCAAACCATGATAATCAAGTGCCTCGTGAAATTCCTCAATGATTGTATTATGGATTGTTGATTATGGTCGTGAGTCCAGGAAGTGTCATGTCTTGTCAGTTTCATGCTATTCAGTCCTGGAGGTACTTGTACTTAACAATTTAGTTGTGTTCCTAGAGCCAGTGTTAGTTTTCAAGATACTCTCAGACAAGCCATGATTAATAGAATTCAGTTAGTTATATAACTTAGGAAAACTCAGTAATCTCATGAACTCAGTCAGTCAATCGGATTTAGTAATATTCCATCAGTCCATGGAACTCAGTGAACTCAGTACAATTTATCTCAGTATAATTAGTTTAGTGTTTATTAAGTTGGGGGAAGAATTCAGCATCAAGCGAACCTAAGGATAAGGGCACACACTGACCATTGAGGGTGTGACCCTTAGAAGCAATCAATGCATTCCAGAACTATGTAGCCAGCATTGGTTGAGATATCAATACTATCAGTTGAGGGTTGATGAGGTGGATTAACATTTCCAGATGAGGGTCCCACCATTCTCCTCTCTAGACACTACCAAATGAGGGTCACTCACAGCTTGTCCTTACTAGTGACACGATATTTACACCATTCTAATTAGGGTTGCAAATTAGACCCCAACTTAACTATAATAGCTTATTAGGGGAATGTCAGTTAGATGACTACTTCCCACAGCCTCAGTCTTAGTCTCAGTAAAAGAACTCAGATAGTTCTTCAGATTCAGGATTGTTAGATACAATCACTCAGTTTAGGATAAAACTCAGCTAGTTCCATCAGAATTAAGATTGTCAGACACAGTCACTCATTTAATAGTATATCAATTATATAAAACTCATGTTATCGGTACTCAAACTCAGTAGTCATTATTATCACGATCTCATTTACAGTAATGTATTCATGTATGTATTCTCACATAATGTTATTCGGTCAGCTAATATTGTTCATACATATAAACCCTTGCATTTAGCCTACCTAACCTGCATACCAGTACATTCAATCATACTAATGCATTTACGCTATAGAGTTTTATACCATAGGTTTAGAAGCACGAGCTCCAGAGCGTCAGTAGCATTCCAGTCTCAGCAGTCAAAGTTAGCAGTGAGTCCTCATCCTTTGAGGACATGATCATTACTTTATTATGTAATTACTTAGTTTATTTCAGTATTTAGAGTTAGTTGGGGACATATCCCATCAACTCCTTATTCAGACTGTTTAGTTTTAGAGGCTTTCAGACAATAGTATATTCAGATAGTTTATTTCATATCATGTTTTGGTATTGATATACTGTACTCTCAGATAGTATGTTTTATCCATTTTGAACCTTATGGCATGTTCCAATCTATTATTTTTTCATTTTACATGATGTCATATAGTATACAGGTATAGATATCAATTATGGATTAGCTTGTGGTGCCTCAGGGTCATGAGTACTGTGTAGCATTTCGAGTACCAGATTCGGGCGGTTACAAACTTGGTATAAAAGCATAAGGTTCAATAGTGTCCTAGGAAGTCTAAAAGACTCATCTAGTAGAGTCTTATGTATGGGTGTGTTGCGCGCCACATTTATGTATAGGAGGCTATGAGATGTTTTAGGAATAGTTTCCTATTTTTCAGTATTCATGTCATGCCAGTGAGCAAAATCTTAAGTTAATCCCTCTGTCTAATCCCTTTCTCTTCTATTTACAGACCATGCCTCCCAAAAAGAGAACTAGGAATCAGTCAGCCCCTCAGCCCGAAGATCCTTTGGGCGAACATGTCTCTCATGTATAATTCAGATATATATTTACTACTCTTGCTCAGTCAGTTGCTACTCAGAATGAATGACCGGCTATCGTTCTATCCAACCCAGTGGCCAATTTAGCTGCAGCTAGGATTTGGGACTTCACCTGAATGAATCTTTCATTCTTTTTTGGGTCTAAGTCGGATGAAGACCCTCAGGAATTCCTTGATCTGGTTAAGAATATTACTGACATCATGGGGGTTACTCCTAGTGATAGTGCTGAGCTACCTGTATATCAGTTGCAGGATTTTGCTCATACTTGGTTCAAATAGTAGAAGTCAAAAAGGCCAATTAATGTATGATCCATAGAGTGGAAGGAGTCTGTCACCGGATTCCTAGAGAGGTTCTTTCCCCTAGAGCTAAGAGAAACCAAGGTGTCAGAATTTATCAACCTCAGGTAGGGCAACATGACTGTGAAAGAGTATTCTCTTAAGTTTACTTAATTAGCCAGATATGCTCCTCATGTGGTTGTATATCGTAGGGCCAATGAGTGCAGGTCTGCGATGTTGAATAGTGACATGAACATAGCCAGTCTTATGATCCATGCTCAATAGATAGAAGACAAAAATATAAAGATGAGGGAGAAGCAGAATAAGATAGCAAGGACAGTTCCAGCTCTCAGTTCTTCCCTAAATCGTCAGTTCCGGCTCTTTCTTTATCCAGTGCTCTAGCTTCCAAGTTTAGGGATGGTAATAGAGATAGGGCGTCAGGCTCTAAGTCTCAGGGCAGTGTTAGCAATGCCTGAACTAATCCCCTTTATCAGACTTGTGGTAAGAACCACAAGGGTGTGTGTAGAGATGGTAGCGATGTTTACTTCGGATGAGGCAAGCCAGGCCACAAAGTTAGAGATTGTCCCCAGTCAGGTTATCAGGGTCAGTAAAATTATTCCTCAGCTTATTCCAATCGCCCAAATCAGTAGGGTGCCACTTCTAGTGCTACTAGTGGGCAACGCCCAAATCGACTTTATACTCTTTAATCTCGATAGGATTGAGAAAATTCTCCTGATGTGGTTA
Organism: Capsicum annuum; assembly: GCF_002878395.1. Taxonomy (NCBI): domain Eukaryota; kingdom Viridiplantae; phylum Streptophyta; class Magnoliopsida; order Solanales; family Solanaceae; genus Capsicum; species Capsicum annuum. The sequence goes on from NW_025891373.1 coordinate 295,909, forward strand.
CTGGTACGTTACAGATCTTTCACTTGCATGTTTACACTTTGCTAGACCCTGGAGCTTCCTTGTCTTTTGTTACTACTTATATAGCAGCTAAATTCAAAGTTAGTCCCGAAATTCTAGTAGAGCCCTTCACAGTATCTACCCTAGTGGGTAAAACTATCATAGCCCGACGGGTATACAGGAACTGTCCGATTATGGTATCTCAGAAAATCACTTCAGCATACTTAGTCGAATTAGAGATGACTGATTTTGATGTCATTCTCGACATGGATTGGCTTTATTCCTTCTATGCCACAGTCGACTGCAAAAATAGAGTTTTCCAATTTCAGTTTTTGAATCAACCTATCCTAGAATGGAGGGGTAGTACTTCAGCTTTCAGAGGTCAGCTTGTTTCCTACCTTCGGGCATAGAAAATGATATCTAAAGGATGTGTCTATCATCTTGTTCGAATTAAGGACACTAGATTCAAAACTCCCATTCTTGAATAAGTTCCAATTGTGAATGAATATTCAGATGTCTTTCCTAAAGATCTTCTAGGAATTTCTCCCCGAAGGAAAATAGACTTCGGAATTGATCTCCTTCCAGATACTCAGCCTATATTTATCATGTCATACAGAATGGCACCAGCAGAACTCAAGTAATTGAAGTAACAATTGAAGGATCTCCTTGACAAGGGATTCATCAGACCCAATGTATCCCCATGGGGTGCATAGTCTTATTCATGCAGAAGAAAGATGATTCTCTCAGAATATATATAGACTACCGTTAACTCATTAAATTTAAGGTCAAGAACAAGTATCCACTTCCCAGAATCGATAACTTCTTCAATCAACTTCAGGGTGCCAGCTATTTTTTTAAGATAGACCTCAGATCAGGCTATCATAAGCTTAGAGTTAGAGAATGTGACATTCCAAAAATAGCCTTTCGTACTTGGTATGGTCACATTAAATTCTTAGTTATGTCCTTTGGTCTTACCAATACCCCAACAGATTTCATGGACTTAATGAACCGTGTTCAAATAGGACTTGGACATATTTGTCATAGTCTTTATAGATGATATCCTTGCTTATTCCTATAGTGAGCGTGATCATCCAGACCATCTCAGAATAGTATTGAAGACTCTCAAAAATCATCAGTTGTTCACCAAAATTAGTTAGTGCAAATTTTGGATAAGGTCATTAGCATTCCTTGGTCATATCGTTTCTGATGGTGGAATTAGAGTTGATCCTCAAAAGACCGAAGCAGTAAGAAACTGGCCTCACCCTATATATCTATCAGATATTAGGATTTTCTTGGGGTTTGCTAGCTATTACTTATAATTTTTTGAGATATTTTCTACTATTGAATCCTCTATGTCCATATTAACTCAGAATAAAGTCAAGTTTCAGTGGTCAGATCCTTGTGAGAAGAGTTTTCAAGAGTTAAAAACTCGATTCACCTCAGCTCTAGTTTTGGCTCTTCCAGATGGTTTTGATGGGTTTTTAGTGTATTGTGATATATCCAGAGTAGGTTTGGGTTGTGTCCTCATGTAGCATAGTAAGCTTATAGACTACGCCTCCAGACAGCTTATACCCCATAAGAAGAATTATCCTACTCATGATCTCGAGTTAGCAACCATAGTTTTTGCCTTAAAGATCTAGAGGCATTATCTATACGAAGTTCATGTAGATATGTTCACATATCATAAGATCCTTCAGTGTGTCTTTTCTCAAAAAGATCTCAATCTTCGTCAAATGAGGTGGTTAGAGCTCTTGGAAGATTATAACGTGAGTCTCCTTTATCATCTGTCCAAGGCCAATATGGTGGTTGAAGCTCTCAGTAGACTGTCCATTGGTAGTGTTGCTCATGTTGAGGACAGTAAGAAGAAGTTAGCTCAGGAAGTCCATCAGTTCACCCTACTAGGTGTCCTCCTAGTTAATTCTTCAGAGGGTAATATATGGGTTTAGAATAGTTCAGAATCATTCTAGTTTTTGAGGTGAAAGAAAAGAAAGATAGAGATCCTAGTCTAGTCGAGTTGAAAGATGCAGTCAAAGATCAGAAAGTAGAGGTTTTTTTCCAAGGAGAAGATGGTGTTCTGAATTATCAAGGTCTTTTGTGTGTTCCAGCTGCAGATGACTTGAGGCAATGAATTCATGCAGAAGCGCATGGTGTGTACTACTCTATTCATCCAGGGGCCACTAAGATGTACCACGACTTGTGGGAGATCTATTGGTGGAGTAGGATGAAGAGAGATATTACAGAGTTTATGGCCAAGTTCTCTACATATTGGCAGGTTAAGATAGAGCATCAAAAGCCTAGTGGGTCCAAGCAGGAGTTTAGTATTCCTACTTGGAAGTAGGAAGAAGTAAACATAGACTTTATGATGGGCTTACCTCGTACTCATTGCCAGCATGATTTAGTTTGGGTCATTGTAGATAGGATAACCAAATTAGCTCATTTCCTTCCAGTCCATACCTCTTATTCAGCTGAGGATTATGCCAGACTCTATATTAGAGAGTTGGTTAGATTGCACGGTCTTCCGTTATCTATTATCTTAGAAAAAGGTACCCATTTCTCCTCTTATTTCTAGAAAGCATTCCAAAAGAGTCTTGGTTTCCAAGTTCATCTCAGTACAGACTTCCGTCCCTGGAAAGATGGTTAAGCAGAAAGGACCATTCAGAATTTAGAAGACATGCTAAGGGCATGTGCAATTGATTTCAAAGGTAGTTGGGATGACCACTTGCCTTTGATTGAATTTGCTTATAACAATACCTATCATTCCAGTATTCAAATGGATCCATTCGAAGCTCTTTATGGTAAGAGATGCAGGTCTCCAGTTAGTTTGAAGTTTGTGAGGCCTTAGTTATAGGGCCTGACTTAGTATTTATGCCTTAGAAAAAGTCCCATTGATCAGAGAAAGACTTTGGGCTACTCAGAGCCGACAGAATTCTTATGCAGATGTGTGCAAAAAGGATCTCAAATTCGAGATTAGTGATTGTGTCTATCTAAAGATCTCTCCCATGAAAGGAGTGAAGTGGTTCAGCAAGAAGGGAAAGCTCAGTCTTTGATATATTGGTCTTTTCAAAATTCTCAGTCGTTTTAGTAAGGTAGATTATGAGCTTGAGTTATCTTTAGATCTGGCCTCAGTTTATCCAGTCTTCCATGTCTCATTGCTCAAGAAGGGCATAGGTGACCCGGCAGTCGTAGTCCCCATTTAGAGCATAGATGTTCAGAACAGCCTATCTTATGAAGAGATTCCAGTCGAAATCCTAGACTATCAGACTCGCACACTGAGGAATAAAGAAGTCCCTCTAGTTAAAGTTCTTTGGCGAAATCAATCCATTGAGGGAGCTACTTAGGAAGCAGAAATAGATATGCAAAGCAAGTACCCTCACCTCTTCTGTACTAACTCAGATCTAGCTCAAGGTAACAGTTCTCCTTAAGTTTTTCAGTTTCATGTTCAGGTTTTAATTATAAGCTTGGTATCCATTTCATGTTCAGAATTCCATTATAAACTTGGTATTAAATACCATTGTATATTCAGTCATTCATTTATGTATCAGTTCAATTAAGTAATCATGCATCAGATATGCATTTTTATTGTGAGAAACTTAGATCCTCAGAATACTCAGTCAAGTATTCAGGAATTAGTTACTCATGCATTAGATATGCATGCTCAGTATGATATATATTTAGTTTATCAGTCAAGTTTTAGTCATTCATGTTTAGGATGTGCTTCAGTCTACCATTTCTCCCCTCTCAGTTAGTCTCATTCGAGGACTAATATTTTAAAGGGGGAGATATTGTAATACCTCAAACTTTCTTTAAGTCAAATCTAGTCTCCAGAAGAGTTAGTGATGACTTTTCAACGATGCCAATTTCATTCAAATTTGGTATTAGAGTAGAAAGTTATGGCCATTTTACTGAGAGCTGTCAGAACCGCCCAGGAGCGACGGGCAGGTTGACGGACCGTCGAGCTAGAGATGGACCATCGCCTAAACCATCACAGCTAAGGCAGTAAGTCAATTTTTTGGCTAAGTTACGATAGACAGGTTGATGAACCATTGAGCCAGCAACAGACTGCCGCCCAAGCCATTGCTACTAAGATAGTGAGTTTCTATTCTGGCCCAAGTGCGATGGTCAAAATGATGGACCATCGAGCCAGCGAGGGACTATCGCACGAGCCATCGCAGATCCCATTTAGTAGTTTAAAGCCATTTTTAAAAGGGTATTTGGTTCTTTTTCCACCCATTTTAACCCCTAATTATACCAGATAATAGTTTACAACTTCTTTATTCATTCATAATATCCAATTAGGGTTTCTCTCAAACATCAATCCCCAAGAACAAGAAACCCTAGGTGCTTAATTTCAAGTCAAGAATTCAAGCTTTTCTCCACAAATCTTTACGAAATCATCCACCCAGGTATGTCAAGTGTTCCTTCATGGATTTCTTTCATCCATGAAGCCCAAGAATCCAATTTTAAATTATAAATTATGATGTTTATGTTATGGAGTGATTACTACCATTTTGATGTTGTGTATGATACCCAAGTTTGAATCGTTAAATGTGTTTTCATTAATTTATGCTAGCATGTGGATTAAAATCTATTAAATTGAGTTGATTAAAGAAACCATGATGTATGAACTAGTTTATATACCTAAGCCTAAGGTTATGCATGCAATGTGTTTGATAAAATGCCCAAGAGAACAATAATCCTGCTTTAGGACTCAATTATGACCAAATTTATGAACTCATACTTTACCTTTATATTCAAAATGACTTCCATGTTATTGTTATGCATTGAAATTGTTTGATGGATTGTTCATGAGACGCCCTATGAAATTATGACATGTTTATATGCATTCCTATTTATGTACCAAACCATGATAGTCAAATGCCTCATGAAATTCCCTAATAATTGTATTATAGATTGTTAATTATGGTCGTGAGTCTAGGAAGTGTCATGTCTTGTCAATTTCATGCTATCGAGTCCTAGGGGTACTTGTACTCAATAATTTAGCTGTGTGCCTAGAGCCAGTGTCAGTTTGTAAGATACTCTTAGTCAAGCCATGATTAGTAGAATTCAGTCAGTTACATGACTCAGGAAAACTCAGTAATCTCATAAACTCAGTCAGTTAACAAGATTCAATAACATTCCGTCAGTCCACAGAACTTAGTGAACTTAGTCTAGTTTATCTCAGTATAATTAGTTCAGTGTCTCTTCAGTTAGGAGTATAATTCAGCATCGAGCAAACCTAAGGATAAGGGCACACACTGATCGTTAAGGGTGTGACCCTTAGAAGCAATCCTTGCATTCCAGAACTACGTAGCTAGCATAGGTTGAGACATCAACATGGTTATTTGGGGGTTAATGAGGTGGATCAATACTGCCAGATAAGGGTCCCACCATTCTCCTTTGGGGACACTGCCAGATGAGGGTCACTCACAGCTTGTCCTCACTAGTGGTACGGTATTGACACCCTTCCAATTGGGGTAACAAATTAGACCCCAACTCAGCTATAATAGCTTATTAGGGGCATGTCGGTTAGATGACTGCTTTCTAAAGTCCCAGTCGTAGTCTCAGTAAAAGAACTCAGATAGTTCTTCAAATTCAGGACTGTCAGATACAATCATTCAGTTCAGGATGGAACTCAGCTAGTTCTATCAGAATTAGGACTATTAGATACAGTCACTCAGTTAATAGTATATCAGTTATACAAAATTCATGTTATCAGCATTCAGACTCAGTAGTTCGTATTATCATGATTTTATTTTTAGTTACGTATTTATGCATGTATTCTCATATTCATATTATTCGGTCAGCTAGTATTGTTCATGCATATAAACCCTTACATTTAGCCTACTTCACTTGCATACCAGTATATTCAATCATACTGACACATTTGCACTATGGTGTTTTATACCATAGGTTCATAAGCACGATCTCTAGAGCATCAGTAGCATTCCAGTCTCAGCAGTCAAAGTTAGCAGTGAGTCGTCATCCTTTGAGGACATGATCATTATTTTATTATGTCATTTCTTAGTTTATTTCAATAGTTGGAGTTGGTTGGGGAAATGTCCCATTAACTCCTTATTCAGACAGTTCAATTTTAGAGGCTTTAAGACTATAGTATGTTCAGACAATTTATTTTAGTTCATATTTTGGTATTGATATACCTTACTCTCAAATAGTATGTTTTATCCTTTTTGACCTTATGGCATGTTCCTCTATATTATTTTTGTATTTTACATTATGTCATACAGTATACAGGTACAAATATCAGTCATGGGTTAGCTTGTAGTCCTTCGGGGTCATGAGTATCGTATAGCATTCCAGGTACCAAATTCTGGGTATTACACCCCGTTGTGGACTACCCTTAACAGAATACAAAAAGAGTGGTGTGTAAGCATGATGCATGTTTTCTTATAAGAGAATTTAAAATATGCTTAATGAGAGTTAGATGGTTAACTAAAGAAAGTACGAGTTGAAAGACTCAATGCTAGATACTGTGATTTGCCGACATGGGATTATCATACCCTACTTTGTGATCTTGTGTACCTCAATTCATGTCATCCTAAATTAGGACTATGGTTAGAAGCCCTGTTTCATGATCATTTGCACTATTATGACATGTTTATTTGATCGGGAATTTTTGCACCCTGCTGTGTTATTTTGCATGTCCCCCTTATAGATACTCCAATCCTTGCGGCAAACTTGGATTGGGGGCTTGGCCGCCAAGTGAAGGGTAGATTCTATATAGCTTATTAAATATATATTGTAGGGTTTACCATCTAGCTTAGAAGAGAAATAAAGAGTAGAGTTATAATCTCAAGAAAGTGTTTTAAAATTGATAAAAGAATCCCCATGTGTTTTCCTTATATTGTATGTAAACTATTTTATAAACTTCTCTCACTTATGTTATATAAAATACATTATTTTGGATTTCTCTGTGTATCAGTACATTTGTATGGACCCCCTATATTTCAAGATCTTAAGCATAGTCCCGGGGTCTCGCTAAGCCATAGATAGATTTGTCAGAAGATTGGAGTTGGTGAGCCTCCCTTATTTCAGAAGGTTGTATCTCATGTGTTGATTTAATTGTTATTAGTTTATGGTCCGATCAGGGGCCTTATCCCAATTTTCAAAAAAATGTAATTTTCTTTCAGTTAGTAAAGATTTTGCAGACATTAGTTGGATGGACTAGGGTCTTATTGAATTATAATCGTATGGTTTTGTTGAAATTAGATGACCATGATTCCATTTTATTTTTCTAGATCCTTATAGTATATAGATTGGGTGTATGATCATCAGTTAGAGGGGCTATTGTTCCTTCATGGTTTGGGATGCCTGTCACAGCTAGGGCCTCGGTTCGAGGCATGACAAACTTCATATCAAAGCATGGTTCATGGTCCCAGGTTATTTGCAAAATCGTATCTAGTAGAGTCTTGCTTATGGGTATGTTATGCACCACACTTATAATCAGGAGGCTACCGGGCATTCAGGAGTTGTTTCTTATTCTTTCATACTCTAGTTCGTGTTAGAGCATTGTCCATAAAAAAGTTATCCAAATTCCTTCCTTGTTCTAATTTATTGGGCCATGCCTTATTGTCGAGGCGATATAAGTCTAAGAGTTTAGCTCCCCAAGCGATGTGGTTCTCTTTGATTGAATTATCCATAAAGTTATAAAATTGTACAAGGACTTGAGAGGAGTCCATGAGTGCTTTAAAGTGTGATGTTTTAAGCTTATACTCCTATCTACATCAGTTGTGCCATTAATACTGAGGTATGGAGTGTATTCGGTCTCCTTTTATAAAATTCTTGCTGCAAATGTCATGCATAAGGGTAATTATGTGTAACAGAATATTGGAACTGTATTTCTACCAAAGTAATAGTATATGTTAAAGTATCATGACCTATCGATAGTGAGATGGTCCAGAAGTTGGTGACATGAAGTCACAAGGTTAGCAGTCAGAGTGAGGTTGACTTTTTCATAAATATGTAATTTTAGTTCTTAACCCTTTGATTGAGGGATGGTTTTTCCTTGTATGGTGGTTGGATAATGTTATATCAAGATTTATAGAATGTATGGTAGTCTGTGTAGGAAGTGTTTGGCTATGATTATTATTTATTTAAATTAGGGAAATACACTAGAGTGGATAGTTATGGTGGTTATAGAAATCAGTTAAAGGTTGTGAATGGAAAGGGGTAGACTGGTCAATAAGTTATGGGTAGAGACTCATTGGTTTTTATGGAATTTGGTGATAGTGAGAATGTATACATGGGTAAGTAGACTTAATGTGAGAAGGTATATAGTAGATTTTGCGGTATAGTAGTAATGTCGTGGAGAGGATAAACGTATAGGTCATAGTTAAGTGAAGTAAGAGACTTAGGTTGATATTTTTATTTGATGGACTAGAACAATATGCAACATGCTTCATCAGTGTTACATGATTGGGGTTAGACAATAGGCTTGAACTTTAGAAATTGACAGTGGTGGTAAAAAGGATAGTAGTTTAAGATTAATGATGCATATTTTGTGGGAATAGGTAGTCGGCTTAATTTGATGAGTGCAATAGCCTAGATTGGCAACTTGTGGAATAATGAGTGGACGATTGTGATGTGTATATATATATATATATATATATATATATACATAAACATGAGAACAGGAGTAAAATGGTAAATTGTGGTTGAATCATTAAGTGGATAAGAGCGTGGGTTTATATGAATAAGTTGAACCACTAAGTAGCACGTTGTTAGATAAGGTTTATATATGTATAAGTATTATGTGTACCTAGTTCACATTCATGAATTTTATAGTATGGAGAAGTCTGGGGAGTTGTTATATGGTGTTCTTTAGAGTTGAATTGAGAAGGAACAAAAACATAGGTAGGAAATATGCGCCTTTGGTACAGATTTACAGATGTTGTTAAGTTGTGAGTTATGTGATTAGAGGTTAATGCAAGTTTTCTAAGGAGTTGAAGATGGGGTGTTAAGTGTTTAGAAACATAGATGCCCATGCCCATGATAATGTTAGTCACAAGTCGATGACTTTGGGGGTTGGTGGAAGTTATGATTAGTGTCCTTGAAGGGAATGTCCTAGAAAGAATCTAATGTCTTTACATAAAAATCATTGAGGGGAGTCTAGAGTTTATGTACATGGTGATACCTCTTTCTGTTGAGAGTGGTGTGTATAGATTTTATTAGGGGTTATATTCTCAAGTTTTGGATTGTGATTTTGATCTAAGGGGGAGATGAAGGATCAAAGTAGTACCCAAATTTTCTTGTGGTGTCAAGTTTCAAGTAAGAATCATGATAAATCAATTCCAATTCAAGCAATCTCCTCCTACTTCAATTTGAATGGCATCTACCAATGTCTTATGTATTTGTAATGCTTCGAGTCTGGTACCCCAGACACTACACGATGCTAACAATCTCGAAGGACCACTAGCTAACCCATGATTGATAATTGTAACTAAGCACTGGATAATAGTAATATTGTAATAACAATATAACGGAAATAAATGCAAAAATCTGGCGGAAAACTTGCCATAAGGTTCAAATACTAAACAATACTGAATAAAACAATGTCTGAACAAGGTATGATAATACCAAGAATGAAATAACTGTCTGATCATGCTATAGTCTAAAAGTCTCTAAACTGTCTAAACTGCGGAGTTGATGGGACATGTCCCTAACTAACTCCATCTACTGAAAACAACTAAGCACTAAAATTCTAAAAGACTGAAATAATTATGTCCTCGAAATATGAGGACTCACCATTAACTCTGACTGCTGATATCTGAGCTGCTAAGCACGATCAAGAACCTAATCTTCCAAACGTATGGTATAAAATACCATAGCCCAAGATAAAAATATGCGTCAGAATGTGAGAATGTACTGGTACGCAAAGTGAGGTAAGGCTAAATGCAAGGGTTCATATACATGAACTGAACTGACTGAATAACATGAACATGACTACGTGAGGATACATGTATGTCATGTAACTGAAATCATAAGTATTCTGAATACTGAGTTTACTGATAATATATATTACTAATAACTGATATAACTGATAACTGAGGGACTGTGTCTAACAGTCCTAATTCTAATGGAACTAGCTGAGTTCTGTACTAAACTGAGTGACTGTATCTGATAGTCCCAAAATCCGTAGAACTATCTGAGTTCTTTATTAAAGGCTGAGACTGAAACTGTGGGAGGTAGTCATCTAACCTACATGCCCCAAATAAGGTATTATAACTAAGTTGGGGTCCAATCTGTAACCCCCATTGGAAGGGTGTCAATACCACGCCACTGGTAAAGACAAGTTGTGAGTGACCCTCATCTGTTAGGTACTCTTATGAGAATGGTGGGACCCTCATCTGACAGGTTAAGCCACATCATCAATCCTCATCTGAGGTTTGGATGTGTCAACCTATGCTGGCTACGTAGTTCTGGAACATAAGAACTACTTGTAAGAATCACACCCTCTACTTGTAGGTGAGTTCCCATCCTTGGGTTCACTTGGTGTTGAATCCTACTCCCATATGAATAGACACTGAACTGGGTATACTGGATTGAACTGGACTAAGTTCACTGAGTTCCATTGACTGATGAAATATTATAAAATTCTGATAACTGACAGAGCTATTAAGGACTGAACTTAATACTACTGAGTTTTTCCTGAGTTCTGAGAACTGAATTTTACTAATTATGGCTTGACTGGGATTATCTTGAAAACTGACATTGGCTCTAAGCACATAACTAAATTGTCGGGTATTAAATACCCTCAGAACTCAATAGAATGAAAATAAATTAGACATGACACTTCTTGAACACATGACCATAGTCAATAATTCATAATACTATCATTGAGAGATTTCATGATGCATCTGCAAGTCATAAGCATACACATGAATGGAAATACATGCTAACATATTATAATTTAATAAATCCAAACTTATGAGCATTCCATCAAATCATTAGAAGACATAGCTTTAGCATGGAAGTCATTTTGAACATGTGGGTACATCATAAGCTAATCATATAGCTCACAAATAGGTCATAATGCACAATTCTTATTCACTTAGGTATTTTTACAAACATATGGAAGGTATAACCTTTTCTAGGGTATGAATCAACAGCTAATACATCATGGCTATATCGAGCACTTCAAATTTAAGGATTTCAATCCACATACTAACATAAAGTCATAAAAATTCAATAAAGATTCAATCTTGGAAATCATATCACAGCATAAGCATGTGTACAATTAAACCCACGACATAGAATTCAAAATTCATATTTTGAAAAGGGTTTCTTGAACTCCAAGGGTGAAAGGGACCCTTGGATAAACACTTTACATACCTTAGTTAACAATTTCTAGAAGATTGATGGAAGAAAGCTTAAGTTCTTGAATTGAAATTTATTACCTAGGGTTTCTTGTTCTTGAGCACCTATAAAATAATGAATGTATTTAGCCAAAAGAGGGCTAAATTTCATGCTATAAGCGCTGAAGGTTGAGGGAAAATGACCTAATTACCCTTAAGTATGGGTATTTAATGACTGAAGTTAGGCATTAATGCATTTGGCGATGCGATACTCGGTGCATCACGCCATAATCGCGCTGTGTCTCAGTACTTTTGACTGGCAACCTAGAACAATATTAACCAACGCGATGGGCGATGCAGCTTGCCAAGATCGCATTGTCCACAATTTTGGGACTCCAAATATGGTCTAAATGAGGTCCGAAAAATCCAAAACTTGTCTAGAAACACCTATTGACCTTCCTGATCATAAATTAACAAAAATATAGACCATTAAAGGACATTAAGGTTGCTAAATGAGATTGCCAACTTTCAAAGGATAAAAATTAACTATGTCCGGAAACTTAGCTAGAATTTTCGAAGTCTAGGACCCCTTGACAAGCTTGTGGGGTCTTACAATATTCAAGCCCTGCCTATGTCTAAGGTTTGATCTGTCTATGTAACTCATGTCATTCCCCGACCTCCTAATGAAAAGCAATTATGTCCCTCAGTGATTAACTATTCCAAGTATCCAAGCTCTATGTTATGTTGCTCATGAACTATAAATATGTGTCCCAAATCATGCTTGGTTCTAAGGAACTATGTTTTCGTATGTTACTAATTTATTTTAGGTTGGGATTAGCCAAAATGGTGAAGTTGTACGAACTTATGACTGTTTTATATCTGAAAAATAAGAAGTGATAGCTTCGAGTAGAAGTCTCTATCTCAATAGTTGACTTCAAGAATTTAAAACTTATGTTATACGACTCGTGATATATGTACTTGTGTTTCCCGCTATGGTCTATCCTGAGGACTCATGCTAAGTTGTGTTTTTGCAATAACATCTCCCTACTTATGATCCAAATACTTGATATATGAAGTACTTCGTAGTTGTATCGTATCTTTACCTTATGTCCCACCATCAGTAGATCAATGAATATGAGTTATGATTTAGTAGTGTTTCTCCTATTCATGATGCTTATGCTTGGGTCCTTTAATAAACCTCCATATATTAGTATGATGATGGTTGTGGAAGCGTAGTTGTGTGTTAGGTGGGGGAGTAGATGCTTTTAAAGATGAAAATTTTGATGTCATTTCTTGAGCTAAGCTTTTAGGAGAAGGGGGAATAAAGAGATGAACTTTCATTATGAGAAATAATTAAGAAGGAGGTATATGGCAAAAATCCTAGTGAGAATGATTCAATTGGCTGGTCTTAGTGGGCAGATCCATAAAGCGGGTGTAGTAATGATAGGCTTGAATGTTGTGATTGATGAAAACATAAACTAATGTGCTATGTGGTTAGTGCTTCCTTAATTAAAACCCGAGGGTATTTGATGGCAATGATAAGGTGAAGTAATATCCTTAAAGGGATGGTATCAGATCCCCTATCTTAAGATAGCACTTTTTTTCTCTGAGCTAGGCTTCAATCTAAAAGCATTATGCGGAAGGACTCAAACTGATGTGGTTAGATATGTACTGGGTTAATTGTAAGTTGGAAATGATGAGGCATGTAATTTATTGTTTGCGGCATAGACCAGTAGTGTCTCTAAGTTTAAGTCTTTTCATTGTATCTTGTAAGATGGTGAATGCGTCTATTCTTATGTCCCACAAGAATCTCATCTCATGTCTTTTACTAATCTTAATCAGGCCAAGGATTCTTAGGAAAATTCATGCCTTACAATGTTTTGATCATGTGCCATAAAACACATGCTAAGATCATGTAATTCGCAAGCTCTGTTATCTCATGTTTTGTACTTACACATTTCCCTAGGGGTTATCATGAATCTTTTTTTATGCCTTCACATATTCTGTTGAGGAAAAATATTTAATGTGAGATTATGTTATTTATTCTACACTTTTTGAGTTTCAAAAAGTCCCTACCCATCATTCGGGGACGAATGATCCCAAGGGGAAGATAATGTAACACCCCATAGGCTTCACGACTTAGTACCGCTCTTAGTAGCATGCTTTATGAGCTAACAACCTTGAATTTTTTTGAAGTGTTAAAAGGACTTAGTCATATTTTAAGCTCCTAAACTTCAATGATTTCTAAATCGATCTTTCCGACCACAAGATGTAGATTTTTAAGTGGATTCATATTCAGGGGTAGAAGGGGCTATCTCGGGGGATTTTTAGATTTTTCGAATGAGGTTTAAGACGTATTTGTATTCCCAAACCAGTAGGTCACCGCAATTGCACCGTGTCATGGTGCCTATAGTGGTAAGCCACTTGGCGCATCGCGGTAGGGCACCAAATTGGGTTTCTGCTGAAAGTTTTCAAACCGAGGGGCAGTTTTTTCTTTTTCCTACAGCCCCAAGTCATGAAAACAAAATATCAAAACATTTATATGGCATAATAGACTCAAAAATGGTCAGTTTTTCTCATAAACAAAACCCTAACCCTCTCCCAAAGATCAAAAAAATCAATTTTATGTTCAAGATGTCCAAGAAACAAATCAAGATTCGAGTTTCATCCTTCAAACTAAGTGATCTAAGGTATGTGGTGTTTTCATAAAATACATGGGCATGGTGAAATCATTTTTAATATTGTTTTGAATATTGAGAAATCATGTATTCATGAAGGGTTTTGAATTACAATAAAAAGCATGCATTATAAACTCATTTAAAGATATAATGTTTTGGTCTTGAGGCCTTCCCTTAAATTTAATTTGTACTTGTATATAAGTATGTATGCATTTGATTTTGAATGTTAAATTGAGAGCATGAAACATATATAATCCCTCTCTTCTTATGATACATCTTGATTTCACATGTTGTGGGCTGTTCAATTGTATGTTTTGAAGTATGAGAAAAATGTTTTGCTATTGTTTTAAACCTGATATTGACTATGAATTGAAGAGAGGGTGTTTTCTTGTTTATAATTGTCAATTGAAAAAATTGAAAGAATTGCATGAAATGTTATAAAAGAATTGACCATCATGCATTGAAATGTTGAAAAAGGAGAATCTTTGCATAAATTTACACATGTTTTGAAATAAGGAGTTTCTTCTATTTTTTAAATACTTTTGGTGGTCAAATGATTGAGTTGATTGAAAAATCTAAAGCAGAACATTATAAATGGTTTAAATGAGAAGGGTTGTGGAATGATATGATACAAATGACTTGCAAGTTGGGGTATGTTGATACCCCATTTTGAACTACCCTTAACAAAATAAGAAAAGAGTGGTGTGTAAACATGATGCATGTTTTCTTATAAGAGAACTAAAAATTGTATTAAAGAGAGATGGTAACCCGAATAAAGTACAAGTTGAATGACTCTATGCTAGAAACCATGATTTACCAACACTGAATTATGGAACCCTGCTTTGTGAACTTGTGTACCTTGATTCATGTGGTACCAAATTGAGACTATGGTTAGGAGCTCTGATTTGTGATCTTGTGCACTACCATGACATGTTGATTTTATTGGGAATTTTGGCACCCTGTTTTGTAATCTTGCATGTCCCCCTTATAGATACTCCAATCCTTATGGCAAACTTGGATTGGGGGCTTAGCCGCCGAGTCAAGGGCGGATTCCATATAGCCCGTGAAATTAAAGATTGTAGGGTGTACCATCTAGATCAGAAGAGAAATAAAGAGCTGATTCATATCTTAAGAAAGTGTTTTGAAATCTATCAAAGAATGCCCATGTGTTTTTCCTTTATCGTATGTAAACTATTTTATGAATTCCTCTCACTTATGTTGTATGAAATAGATTATTTTGGATTGCTCTGTGTGCCAGTACATTTGTATTAACCCCCTATTTTTAGGATCTTAGGAACAATCTTGGGGTCCCACTAAGCTGTAGATTGATTTGTCAGACAATTGAAGTTGGTGAGCCTCCCTTATTTCGGAAGACTTCATCTCATGTGTTGATTTCATTGTTGTTAGATTATGGTCTGAACAGGGGCCTTGTCCCAGTTTTCAAACTGATGTTGTTTTATTTTAGTTAGTAGAGATTTCACACACAGGTGTTGATGGATTTGGGTCTTGTTAAAACTATAACTGTATGGTTTTGTTGAAATCAGATGACCATGATTTATTTTTATTTTTCCGCATCTTTATAGTATATGGATTATATATATGATCTTCAGTTAGTGGGGCTCTCGAACTTTCATGGTTTGGGATGTCCATCGCGGCCAGGGCCTCGGTTTGGGTCGTGACATAGCTTAAGCTATAGGACCCTACACTACAAAAAAAAATGCATTTAGCAACAGATTTATGCAACAAAGGCTTGTTCGTCGCTAATTAACGACGGAATTGCAACGAAATAGAAATTTTGTCGCTAAATAAATGAAATTAAAACTAATAGCCTAATTAGTGACGGAATGGCAACAGAACATAAAATTGGTTGCTATTTTTTGGCGGTAAATATTGGCGCCTTTATTTTGGTGACAAAATTAGCGACAAAAATGTGGGGAATTTTTTTATTGACATGGTAGAGCCGGCAATAGCAACGAAAATACTGTTGTTGGAAGTATTTTACCATTTTTAATAATATATTAGGTATATATTTAATTAATGATTAGTAACGGATTATATATCTGTTGCTAAATCTGCCACCCTACCAACCTAATATTAGGGCTATGCCTTTTATTTCACTTTGTTCCCAAAACATAACATCATCCGTCTCTCTCTCTAAAAAAGTCCCCTTGCCCTTTTCTCTCCCTAATCGCTCAATATCAGTCGAAAAGAGTGTCAATCAATGAATTTTGAATCTAAATTAGAGGTTAGATTTTATAGCTCATAATTTTAGTTGTTTCTCCTCTTTTAATTTCTTAATTTCTATGTTAGAAGTGACGTGTTAATGATATGTTTAGGGTTTTTTAAGCTACTTCAGTTAGGGTTCTTCAATTATTGTGTTAAAAAATTCGATAAATGGATATTACTCGAAATGGGAACCGTATTTTCTTTCTCAAAATTATTTTTTATGGGATTTTTGATATTCCAATGCTGCATGTCTATGAATCTGAAATTTCTACATCAAAATTTTTGGTTGTGGTTTAATTTTCAGTGTTTTGCATACACTGATTATGTTAGGGTTTTTGATTTTTTATTTGAAGTTCTATTTGTGGTTTTTTTGAGATTTTTCAATTTTCTTTGTTCGATTGTTGTGTCAAGACGTTGTGTTAGTGGTTATTTAATCGAAATAGGAATAATAGTTTTTCTCTTAACTTCTATTTATGTTTTTTTGTATCTTCTATTCCAGGTTCATTAATCTCTGATTTCTTCAACAATTTTTTCATTTGTGTGGTTTAGTTTTGTCTTTTTTATGTACAGGTTTATGTAAGGTTGTACTTAGTGTGTTGCATGTTGAAAAAATTAGAAAACATAGAGCAGTTTGAGTCACTTTTGTTTACTGTTGTTCTGATTTTCTGTAAACAATAAAATGTAGTATGTTTCATGTTCCTTTGAAATTGTGTAATTGTCATAATCATTTTCTGTTTTGTTGTGTTGACTGTTTAGCCTTTATCCTTCCAAAAATTCCATTGGTGGGATCACATTTGGTATTTATTGTTGTTTTATCTTAATTTGATTGTGATGTTATATTTTGGGTTTTCAGAGAAATCCACTAAGGATACCAGCAAGTGCCAGAAAGTGAGCTAGCATATATCTGGTACTATAACATTTTTACTTTTAAATGATTTTCTATTAGTTTTTCATTTGTTTCTCTATTGCCGTTTGTGTTCTTCATTATTCGTGAAACTGTCTCTATTTTCTTTTACTCACCAATTGAGGATTCGCTTTAAATCCGATTAACTTTTGTGATGTAACTTTGTGTTAAAGTTGTAGACTTTATTTGTTTATTTTTGCCAACAAAGTTGCCACTTATTTTTAGGTTTTGTTTAATGTTTAGATTTTAGGTATGTACTTTGCTGAAATTTGATGTTTTAATCTTGTTGTCGGGAGCTTTTCCTCATGCCTTATGATTGTAATGATAGAAGTTTCAGTTTTGTATGTAATTAAAATTTTTTGCTAATACTTATTAAGAAGGACAATGAATGATATGTTGTGTTTGTGATTTCTTGTTTATTTAGAAGAAAAATGACTGATATATTCTATTTCCTTGTAAAAATTGAAAGACATATTCCAGTTTGTTAAGATATTTAATTATTTCTTCACTTTAGTGGTAATCCTGGATTTATACATTACTAAAATATAAAACTCTAACTATGCTGTTGATGTCGACATTAATAGGAATATGAATAATCTAGAGCGTGGATGGATGTATGATAGGTTGGATGGCCGAGGGGCTATAAACTCTAGATTCATTACTGGTGTGAATAACTTTATCCTCTTTGTATGTTCTCAACAAAATTGCATGAGTGATAACAACATTAGATGTCCATGTAAAAAATGTCACAACATTAAATACAAAGTTATTGAAACGGTTAGATATCACCTTCTTCATGATGGATTTGTTAAGGACTATTTTGTTTGGAAACATCAAGGGGAAGCAGATCTAATAGGTGAGATTTCTTTCGGTAATGATTTGATCAATGGTGCTCAACTTGAATTGGAATATGATAATCCATATCGATAAATGATTTTGGATGATGCTGGTCCCAACTTTAACCATGGTTACAGCAATATTGAATCTGGATCATCTCATCTGTATGAACCTTCAATTGAGGAGGAACATGAAACTTCGATGGAGGAGGAGCCTAATTTAGAGTACCAAAAATTTTTTGAATTGTTGCACTCTGCCGATGCAAAATTGTATCCTGGTTCTTCCGTCTCTCAACTTGCAGTAATCTCTCGAATATTAAATATTAAGATGAAAAATAATATGTCACAGAGGGGTTTTAACCAAATAATGCAATTGTTTAAAAATTCTTTACCGGAAGATAAGCTATTAGTTGATAGTTATTATTAGACTAAGAAGCTAGTGCGTAGCTTAGGTTTACTGGTTGAATAGTTTGATTGTTGTGAATCTGGTTGAATGTTGTATTGGGAAGACAATGAACATCTTACCTTTTGTAAATTTTATGGCAAAGAGAGGTATAAGTGTCGAGTTGGCTCTTGTTAGATGAAATTGGTCCCTTACAAAAGGATGTATTATTTTCCTTTGATTCCTAGATTGAAGAGATTATATGCACCCCATACTACAGCAGCTGACATAACATGGCATCATGAACATATAAAAGAGGATGGAGTAATGTGCCATCCATCAGACTCTGAAGCTTGGAAGAACTTTAATGAAAGTCATATTTTTTTTGCCGATGAACCAAGAAATATTAGGTTGGGGTTATGTACTGAAGGTTTCCAACCATTCAGTCAATCTGGGAGAAAATATTCATCATGGCCAGTAATTGTCACTCTATACAATTTACCTCCAGAGATGTGCATGAAAGAGGCTTATATGTTCACTGTCATTGTTCCTGGGCCAAATAATCCAAAACATAAAATTGATGTTTATCTGTATCCTCTAATAAAGGAATTGACGTTGTTGTGGGAGAAAGGTGTAGAAGCATTTAATATCTCCAAAAAACAAAATTTTCAATTAAGGGCAGCTTTGATGTGGACAATTAGTGACTTTCCAGCATATTCTATGTTATCAGGATGGAGTACTGCAGGTAAGTTTTCTTGTCCTTATTGTATGGAGTAAACACAATCCTTTAGATTACAACATGGTCAGAAAACATCATGGTTTGACTGTCACAGAATGTTCCTTCACCAATATCATCCATTTAGGAGAGATCGTAAAAATTTTCTTAAAGGTTGAATTGTCAAAAAATCACCACCACCCTACAGAACCGAAGAAGAGATATTGAATCAAATTTGTGATTTAGGGATAAGAAAAGTAACAGAGTTAGATATAAAAGAAGTTAATTAATGAATATGTAATTCTTGTGGATGGAAAAAACGAAGCATCTTTTGGGATTTAACTTATTGGAGTTCTAACATGATTCAACATAACCTCGATGTCATGCATATTGAGAAAAACTTCTTTGATAATGTATTTAATACGGTCCTCAATATTGATAAGAAAACCAAAGACAATCCACAAGCTCGTCTAGATATGGTCAATTACTGTGATCGACCTCAATTGGCAAAGGATGCTTCTGGAAAATATCCCAAAGCTGTATATATAATAGACAAGGAAGCAACCACAAGCTTATTTAATTGGGTGAAAGGCTTAAAATTTCCTGATGGGTATGTATCAAATTTGGGTAGATTCCCAGACACATCTGTAAAAAGTTATTTGGCATGAAGAGTCATGATTGTCATGTGTTCATACAATGATTGATGCCTATTGCTTTTTGTCAACTACTTCCAAATAATGTATGGCAGGCACTTACAGAATTGAGCTTATTCTTTAAAGATCTTACATCAACTACTCTCCGAGTGGATGAAATGGAGAGATTATAGGGAGATATTCCACAAATATTGTGCAAGTTAGAACGTATTTTTCCTCCTAGGTTCTTTGACTCAATGGAACATCTACCTGTGCACCTTCCATATGAAGCAAAGACTGTTGGACCTGTACAATATCGATAGATGTATCCTTTTGAAAGGTAATGCAAAAATTCAAGTTTAACTTATGAGAATAATGTTGTTATTTACTTTTCAAATATGATGGTTTATCCATTTTTCTATTTAGGTATCTTGGAAGTCTTAAAATAATGATTAGAAATAAAGCAAGTGTTGAGGGTTCTATATGTAAAGCTTACTTGATGATAGAGTCAACACTATTTTTTTCTCATTATTTTGAACCATATGTCATGACATCCAATCATAATGTGGATCAAAATGATGATGGTGGTAGTATGGAAGAAGCTGAAGAAAATTTATCAATATTCACCCATCCCAGATGATTATGGGGAGAATCAAAAAAGAGGAATCTAACTATTCAGGAAATCAACACTGCCCACTTACAATTTGCTAAATTGTGAAGAGGTTAAGCCATATGTGAGGTAACAAAGTTAGTTGTATCAACTTAATTTTATAAGAATATTCATAAATCATGACTTGAAATTGAAATCTTTTTTCTTTAAATGAAGTATGTTTGTGCAATGTTTGCAAGAAGAATTTCCAAATGTCTCTCAAGATCAAATAAATGAGAGCCTTAAAACAAATTTCTCTATATGGTTCAAGAAATATGTAAGGCTTCAAAAATTAAGATCTTTTATACAATTATGCACTTAAATTAACATATGAAATTGAACTAAATTTTATAATCTTCTAAATAGGTCTGGCTCAATCATATTGAGAATAAATTCCTATGTAGTCTTGCTCGTGGACCATTGATAGGCGCTACATCTCATTCGGTGTATTTTATTAATGGATACAAGTTTCATATGAATTTTCATGGTAGCGCAAGATCAACAATGAACAGTGGAGTTTGTATTTCAGATCCAACTTTTGGTGATTTCTACGGGCGCATAAAAGAGATTATAGAAGTGGAATACCGCGAAACACCTTTAAAGCAAATTGTACTATTCAAATGTGAATGATTTGATCCAACTATGGATGTTGGTATTAAAATGCATAATCAGT
Source organism: Capsicum annuum (assembly GCF_002878395.1). Lineage (NCBI taxonomy): Eukaryota > Viridiplantae > Streptophyta > Magnoliopsida > Solanales > Solanaceae > Capsicum > Capsicum annuum. Next base: position 316,913 of record NW_025891373.1, read on the forward strand.
ATAAATTGGTTGATATTAACCATCGTCGCCGATATAAAAAATATGAACCTTTTATTCTGGCAATGCAAACAACTCAAGTGTGTTATGTGTCTTATCCTAGCAAGAAAAAGGACAAGGATGATTGGGTAGATGTATTGAAGATCAAACCTCAAAATGTTGTTGAATTACCCAATGAGGAAATTGAGAGAGCTGCAGAACTAAATATTTTATTTCAAGTTTAAGAAGTTCAAGTCTACGAGATATACATGAATGTTGCCACAGATGAAAACATACACTTACATAATGCAAATGGTGGCTTAATTGAAATGGATAAAGTCACTGATGATGGTTTTTTACAAAAACATCATGACAACCAAGAGGTTGCTACAGAAAAAGAGTATGAAACTGAGGAAACTGAGGAAGATGATGAGGAAGATTTGGAAAAAGACACAGATAGCGATTAGTGCTTGATAAAAAATATGCTATTGTATCTTATTTTTATTTTGTGAGCTGTCATTTTGTCGAACTAGTATCATTTTCTTTGTCTCGTTGTTTACACAAAACTTATAGCTTCAACTGGTTTTATGCTCTACTTCTTAATTTTTGACTCTTTCATTTCTCATTCATTTTTTTAGGCTACAACTATTCTTTTACATTTTCTAACACCTTATCTATATATTGTTGTTTGCTTCTCTTGGTATTATTAAGTTTGCATATTATTTCCACTTTAACTAATATAGTTTTTTAATAGATATGGCTAGAGGTCGAGGTCGCAGAAGCACAGGAAGTGGAGGCAAGTCTGCAGTTAGGAGTAATAATGATGTTACTGTAAACATACATACTATTTCCACTCCTGCTATTGTTACTTCTCAAGCTGATGTCATAGGTGGTCAAAATAATACAAATTAAGTTCAACTATTGATTCCTCAAACTAGATCAACGGTTCAAACTTCTGGTGATGGTAGCAACCATACAACTCCTGAATCATCTCCGACTACTCTAAATCAGATCAACAGAACAAGAGAAGGTACATCTACTCTAAGGAACCAAATAGGTGAGTGTCTTAACCAATCAACTTCATTCTTGAAAATGGCTGAACATAATCTACTTCTGTTTGCTTTCTGTTTACACATATATATATATGTTTTATTTTTTTTTGGTTGATAATCTATTGTTGGTTCTTCATTTGAGAGTTCTTGTGGACAAAATTATAATGGGAGTATTCTGTAGCATTTTGGTGGTTCTGTTGGTAGTTCATGATCTGTTGGTGATTCTTGTTGTGAATATTTTTGTAATTCTGGTGGTGGTTTTTGTTCTGTTGTTGGTTTTTCATTTGGGAGAAGTTCTTATGGGAAGAATTACAATGGGAGTATTTTGTTGTATTTTGGTGGTTCTGTTGGTGATTTTTGATCTGTTGGTGGTTCTTGTTGTGAGTATTTTGATGGTTCTTATTATGTTGGTGGTTCTTGGTCTGTTCTTGGTTCTTGTTGTGAGTATTCCAATGTTACATGGGATTCCAGAATGACATTGAGGTATGTTGTTGTGAGGTACTTTGTTGGATAGGATTTCAAAATTAGAATATTATATGATGTTGTGACTTTTTGTGCAAAATTTGCATCTTCTTTCCACTTTAACAAGTATAATTTTTTTAATAGATATGACTCGAGAAAGAGGTACAGGTCTAGGAAGCATAGGGCGTGTGGGCAAGTCAGCAGCTAGGACTAATATGTCTGTTCGTACTGCAATCATGCCTACTATTCCCACTCCTACAGTTGCACCACAAATAGCTGGTAGCGTAGGTGCTCCAACTTCTAATCATGGTAGTACGTCTCCTACTACTCCAAATCAAACCAACCCAACAACTGTAGGTACTTCTTCACTAACCAACCAAGTAGGTGAGGACATATCTCGTAGCAACACAAATGGAGAAAGTAATTCCAGTCGGAGCCATGTGTGGACCCTTATTACTATAACTTCTGTAGGGTTAGTCCATTTCTTGTCTATTATTATTATATATTATTTTTTATTTATAGTACTCTCTAAATAATGTCTTCACATTGATACAGATTGAAACCTTCTAAAGCATGCTCCAATAGGATACACGAGTCTTTCAAAAGTGAACTTGATCACAATGGAGTCAATTGGAAAGGCGTCTCATATGACATAAAAGATGGCTATTTTGGGGAATTCAAGGTATATATCTTCATCATATTTGATTTTGTAAAGTGTACTCATTTTTATAAATACAATATTAATGTGTTATCTTGGAAATTTATTTCAGAAACACTTCTATTAGGATTCTTCCATTACTGATGCTGCAGTAAAGAAACACTGGCAGAGTAAGGCAACAACTGTGTATAGAAATTTCATTGCTAAAATCAAAGAGAAAGGGATTAGGCAATATTTTATACATAAAGATGTTTGGGAAAGCTGGCAGTGACTTTGGGCAGATCCAAAGTGTGTTGAAAAGTCCAAAAAAAATGCACAGAATCGTCGTGGAGGCAAAGAAGTCACTGCTGGAACTCACATGGGAGGATCTATCTCAATTGGAGAGTACCGAAAGAGACTTGTAAGTATATATTTTAAGTATTAAACTGTAATTTGTTGTGAGACAGTCTAAACTTAGTTCAACATTATGCTATTGTTGCATTTCTGTTTACTGTTTATCTCAAATGTTGATCATTTCTCACTGTTTTTGTCTCTTGTGTTGTATTTGGTATGTTGTGTTCTGTTGTTGTCTTGTAACCTGAAAAACTACAATGTAAACTGTGCTTATATGTCGCAGAGTGGTATATTACTGAGGATTCGTATATTTACATGCTCTTCGAGATGTATTGGTTAGAATCAAGACCTTATGATTCTGAAAATTACTTGTCTGTTTTATGTGATTGGTTTTCATCTTATATAACCTTCACACTGGAATCTGACTGAAAAATTTCCAAATGTTCATTATTAGCATATGTTCTCAGTAATTTTGATGCAATGTAAATTCGATAACATAGTTCTAACCACGCGACTAATAATATTTACCTGATGACCAACTACGTTCCACTTGAATTATGTCTTTACAAACATTTTTGGCTTACATGAAATGTTCCAGCAGTTTTGTTCTAGTACAATGCTCAACACTTCTTTTTTACAGGCTGCTAAAATGGGTCGAGATCCGACACCAAGTGAGTTACATTTGCATGTTTACACACATGGTCATGATGAAAAATCCTTCATTGATGAACGTTCCCGAATCGTCCATTTAAGATTAAATCTTAATGTAGTAGTTTACTTAATTCTCATTTTTTATTTTAAAGTACTTTTTGGTATCTAATCATTTGTAAGTTCAATCCGTTATAATTTGACTTCCACTATTACAGGAAAGATTTGAAGAAATATTACAAGAAAAAACATTATCAGAATCTGTTATTGATCAAATTGAAGCATATTACCAAGCTGCCGGAAGAGAAAAGAAGCGAAGAGTATTTGGTCTTGGATCTGAAGCCAAAGGCTACTACGGCCAAACTCTGTGTATTTCTTGTGGAAAGACTTCATCTTTAGCTTCACATGAATCGGTACCAGCTGCAGATTCGGATTTGGATGAGTTTGTGAAGCGATTGATTCCCGCACTTAAAAATCAATTTTTTTCTATTGTCATTGAAGAGGTACAGAAGTTGATTTCTTCACGATCAGTTGTCACACCTCCGGCTACTCCTTTGGACGATCTTGATTCCATAAATGATGATTGCAATGATCTTGATTAGTTGTGATACTTTTGACGATCAGTGCATTGGTTTTTTATGGTCTATTTTATTGGTTTTTGATGGTCTATTTTGTTGAAACGTTTAAAATTGTGCAACAAAAAATTACACTTGATAGATGTAGGTATTGAGGATGTTTTGGACATACTTATGTTTTTAGATGTTGCTATGTTTGGTATTGAGGATGTGTAGACTTTTTCTATCTATATATATGGGTTATTTTATATGCATGTTAGATATTATAAGAAGATTTTGCTATCTATATATATGTGGCTTTTTTTATGTGAATATTGGGTATTATAAGAATTTTATAATATTCTATTAATATTCAAAACACAAATAAAAAGATATTGAAATAAAAGTAATGGCGACAAATTTAGCGACAAAATTACTCATTGCCAAACTAAAACATTTGCAACGGATTGAGGAAAATATTTTTTGTCACAAAAATTGAGAATTTTTAGCGATGGACTAGCAATGAAATATTTGGTCAGGAAATAATCAAAATGACGAAATACAACATGATATTAGTAACGACACTTATAAATATAACAACGAATATATTCATTGCTAAAATATAGCAATGGATATGGGACGTCTCTATTCCGTTGTAAATCTAGTAATGGATTTTATTTTTCCGTTGCTAAATGGTTAGCAACGCGCAATATTTTGCTGCTGATCCGTCTCTAAATGGATTTAGCGACGGATTTCTGTTGATTAGCAATGCTATCGGTCTCTTGCTAAACGCGGTTTTTTGTAGTGCTATACTCTACACCCCTCCAAGAATACTTCTCCATCTTATCACTATGTTAAAAAACCTCAGGTCTTAATCAATGAGTACTAGCCACATATTTTCGGATTTATCAATCCTAAAATTCAAGCCTCTCTTTACTACACCCACTTTATGGATCTCCCCACCAACACTAGCAACTTCAATCACTATCACAAAAGTTTTCACCATATCTTCCCTTCTTAGCTATTTCATATGACACAAGTTCATCTTACTCTTCCATCTTCATCTATAACCTTAACCTGAGTAGTTACCCACAAAATGTTCACATCAAAGAACATCCACTCTCTCACCTAAAACATTCCATAGCCATTACCATACTAAGAAAAGGAGGGTAACTTAGGGACTAGAGTACAAGCATCAAGAATGGGAGGGCTACTTCTCAATTATAACTCCTATCCGTCATGCTACTCAATATAAGGTCTGTGAAAAGATGCACTGCACACAAGAGACAAAATAATCCATAGCATCCACCTAAATCATAAGTAAAGGGTTGTTTCGGCATAAAGATAATCTAGCCTGAGTTCTTCGGACTGGGCACAGTGAGAAACACGAGTGCATACATCATGGGTCATATAAAATAAAGTTAAGATTTATATATTCAAGAAATAGGACAAGGGTTGTGGATCAAAACTATTTCCTCTCATTCTAAATAATGATAATAGTTGTGAGTTACATATATAGGATTATTTTAGGCTGGGACATGACATAAGATAAATCGGTATCAAATTGAATGTATAGATCCTTAGAACTAAGCATAAAATGAGACATAAGTTTATAGATCAGGGCGTCATAACGTAGGACTAGAATACTTGGAAGCTTGGATTTTCAAGAACCGTTATTGCTTCTAATTTCAAGGGTTGGGGCATGGGCGTAAGTTGCTTAGAGAATATTTGACTTTAGGAATAGGCACAATTTGAATCCATAAGAAATTGATAAAATGTACTCTTAAACTAAAGTAAGAGAAATTTTCAAGAATAAGAGTGGATTAACCATGATTTTTCCCTGGAACTCACCACCACAAGAGAAACTTAAAGTCAACCTTAGTTCACCATCTCCGTAATAACTACAATATGAAGACACTACCCCCCAAAAGATAATAATCTTAACCTTCACTAGACCCTATAGCTATCACCCTATGAACCATACTCTCATGAGTATACATATCTACACTAAGACATTCAATAACATGAACTAGGTACCCCTGGCATTTGCATACTAAAAACCTCATCTAACAGGATGCTAATTGGGGCTCGATATAATCTTATAAACTTAATACTCTTATTTCCCAAATAACTTCACCCCAATTCATCATTCTAACACTTAACTTCTGATATACATTATAATTACCCACTCTAATATTTCCTGACTTACCAATCTAACCTCTTTGACACATCCCACCAAGCCTACCAATTTACTCCCACAATTATCACATCGCTACCATAAGCTAATATGTTTTTCACCTCAATCAATATCTGATGTTCAAACTTAGTGTCTAGCGACAATCATGTTCTACTAATGAAGCAGCCCGCATAATATACTAGCCCACCCAATAGAGAGCTCACCCTAAATTCCTTATCTAGTTGCCTGTATTCTATACATATTCAAAGAGGCCCATCTTTCTTATGCATGAAAATCAAAGGAGCACCCCACGGAGAAATGTTAAGGTAGACAAAACCTTTATTAAGAAGATCTTTCAACTTCTTCTTAAGTTCTTTCAACTCAACCTTAGCCATTATATTAGAAGGGATAACGATAGAATGGGCTTCCGATAGAAGATCAATCCCAAAGTTTATTTCCTTATTTGGGAGGAATGCCAGGAAGATTGTCAGGAAAGACCTCTAAAAATTCATTAACCATAAAATTGTTTGCAAAGAAGGACCCTCTAATTTAGAATCTTTAACCTAGACTAAATGATAAAGACACCCCTCGGAGACCAACTCTCGGATTCTAAGATAAGAAATAAAACTTCTCATTCTATAATTGGCTCTTTAGGAAATTTGAGAATGACTTTACTGGTCTGACAATATAGAGAGGCATAGCACGAATGGAACTAACCCATCCCAATATAACATCAAAATCAACCATATCAAACTTTATCAAGTCTACCAAGGTCTCTTTAATATAAATAGTTACCACACAACCCTTATAGACACTTTTCGCCATAACAGAGCCACCAGGGTAGATACAAAAAAGGGTTGAAAATACACTCAAGACACTAGCTAAAATTAATATCCACATATGGGGTCACATAGAAAGAGTGGACCCCAGATCAAGTAAGTAATACACTTTGTAAGAAAATAGCTTTAACATACCAGTGACAATATCAAGAGATGCCTCAAATTCCTGACGAGGGTTAAGAGTATAAAGATAATTCCGGCCAGTGCCAAAGCCTAAAGTAGAACCATGTTGTACAAGAGCTAAGGATGTGGCAATAAGAACTTTATTAGCCCATTAGCAACCCTTGAAGGATACTCCCGTTATATATCACCAAGATGATCATATATAAAGCACTTATTCCTCCCTTCACTACAGAAACCATAATGCAATTTACCATAAAATAGACAAGATGGATAAGGTAGGGCTGATTGAGCTCCACTAGCCTAAGACTGAGCACTCTGTGCCTCAAACCTACTATTGGCCTAAAAGCAATGATCGCTATAAGACCTAGGATAAGAAGCACTGATAGTTGCATGGGAACTCTCCCAATTCATCTTATTAGTCCCTACTTCCCATGTTTTCTAATATTTTGCTAGCCGCCACCCTGCTCTGAATATCTAAACTTCTTGCTCTGCCTATCCCTCACATTTGCCTAATTTGTTCTTCCACAAATAAGACCAGGCTAGTGTGACAAATGGGCCACTTTTGGGGATAACACATGAATAGAATAGTGGAACTCAACATTAGACACAAAACCTTGAGGAGTTTGAGGAAGACCAGGGGGAAAAGGTGGAACTCCATGGGGACAGTTAGAAGCAAGGACCCTAGATATGTTTGTATCCCATAAGTAGGATAAGTTCCGTCTACGTCGTCCCTAAGTGGGATAAAAGAGTTTCTACGAGCATCAAATCTATGGGTAGGCATGATTTGAAAAGTGAACAACGGAATTAGAGGAGATTTCAACATCCTAGCCTCTATAGCTTGAAAATAGAACACAAGAAAGGGAAAAAATACTAAATACCTCATAGCCTCTACCTCATAAGTGTAGCGCGCTACACACCCATAAAAGAGACTCTACTTGACACGGCTAATGGACACCTATTTGACCATAAACCTAGGGTCTAATACATACTTTGCCATGACCTGACCCCCAGGCATAGTTGTGATGGGTATCATAAGTCCATCTAGGATCAGAGACCACCCCTTTTGCCAAACCAAATTGATCACAATACAGCTAGCAGTAGATAAATTTTAAACATATAACAAGATAGAATAAATAAAAGCTTAAAAGAATCTAAGAATACCAACAACAATACTAAATCTACACTAATACACAAAGCCTCTACGATAAAACTGAATATAATCTAAGTTAGGACATTCCCTCGATAATAACCAAAAAAAGTCCAAAGAAAAGTCTACAAAAATACTAAACCATGAAGTAACAGGCTATCTGAAAGAAGGAGACTCACCGCTTTAAACTAACTCATGAACAAACCAAGATCCACCAATCACAATGGATAAAAAGTAGAAATGTCTCCATTTCTTGCATCGCATGGGGATACAGCTTCTGAAGATGGTTAGTGGGTTTAGCATCAGCATATAACCTAAGGATAAGGGGATCAAATAGTACCATGATTGACCATTTCAAAATCATTCAATACCAATGCATTTAGTCGTAAGCATATACATATACCCACATGCACAAACATATATATAACATGTCGGGATAGGAAATAAGGCTTAACATGGACTTTTAAACATTATCCTAGGATGTGTATCTTGATTGTTATAAAATTACCCATAATCTATGTGGGTCCAGTTGTATCCCCCTGATTGGGCCCTAGTGGGTGTTAGTCGCACGTATCGGAGATATCATAGAAGGCTGGGGATTCCTTGTATCCTATGCCATCTATGATATAGGTATATATCACATGACATAAGCACATAGTTATCAAGACCAAACCTAACGTCGACAAATATAAGTTTCTAGTATCGGCCCCTCGGGACCTCCACCTTCATATTTAGCTACACAACCCCTTTTAAGACTAATTAAAAAATTTAACACATAATTCATCTATTAATTTAAGGAGTTAATGATTAAGGCATTATGAAGTTGTATCGTCAAACCGACTAAAGCTTGCAAGCAAATGCTATTAAGCCATCACTCGGGGGAATCCTGATACCCCCAGACTCCATTATTAAATCAACTTGGGGGATTCGTTGTACCCCACAAGTTTTTTAAGAAAATTATTCACTTGGGGAAATCCTTGTACCCCACAAGGTTTTTAATAAAATCATTCACTACGAGGGATCCTTGTACCCCATAAGCTTTTGAATATAATTATTCTTATCTGTCAGCCATTTATGACATGCATTAGTTTTAAGACAACTAGGCCAAGACAAATGGTTATTCGCATTACAAAACCAATTATGCAAGTGGGTTTAGGTTCTCATTAATTTTGATACCAAAATCAAATTATTTTGGGAATCCTTGTACCCCTATTTCCATTGCTTACAAATTTAGAGAATCCTTATACCCCTATTTTATTCACCATTCCCATGCACTAAAATGAGTTCACAAATCATTAATTAATGCATAATAAATCCATAATAATTATAGGAAAAACATTTTAACAATTACCATTAGAAACTCTCAACCAATCATTCAGAATCAAACATCAAAACCATGAGAATATTAAACCAATTCATGCCATAATGAAAACAGAAATTTAGGAAGAGATATACATATCTTAGTCACCAAGAAATTAGAAGAAGAAACCACACTTGACCCCTTAGAAGACCACTCTTGGAAAACCCTAATGCTCTTGCTTGGGGATATTTTGAGAGAAGAGATAAGTTATTTTTGTGTATTATTGATGAGGGTGAGGGTCCTACTAGGTTTTTCAAGTCACGGGTTTTGTATGGGGACAAAGGGAAATGTCCAAAGTTCCCTTACTAAAATTACAAAAAAAATAGTTGCTAGTTGTTATGGGTGACTTTACGACTCATAAGGACACACTATGACTCTTCACTATGAGTCACAGTCTGGATAGTAGCCCCCTCTTTGGTGACCTTAGGACTCATACCATATAACTCTTCAAGTGAACATATGACTCGTAGGGTCCTAGTCGTAATCTAGATGGAATATTTTTATAAATACACTAGGCACCCTACGATTGATACCTTATGATTCATATAGAGTCATTATGACTCATTGAATCTAGTCAAGATCTAGGCAGGAATATATGGAACAAACACTGGTCATACTATGATTTACACTATAACACTCGTATAGAGTTTTGCTGACTCACTGGGATCAAGTCATAACCAAGGTAGCAATAAAGCTAGAATTTAGTGGTCGGATAACGATTTGGGTCATATGACCCATCAAGGCACCTTACAACTCATAAGGTGGGTTATTACTTGGGCAGTAAGCTCAAAGGTCAATAAATTTTCACAGACCAAAATTGGGGTGTTACGAATCTCCCTATGACTAGGGAAATCTCAAGAAAGTAACCACGATCTCTACAGCTATAACATGTCACCTGAGGTAAAATAGAACCAATAAATCCAGCTAACTCAATATAACTACCACATCTAGAATGACCAAAAGATGCACCTCATATCGTTGCCCCCATGGGCCTCATAATACATCTCCTTTATATACTGAGACTGATCAGAAACCTCAACAAAATACCTACCCACAAAAAACTAACTCTTCAACAAAATACCTACCCACAAAAAACTAACTATAAGTAGACATGCAAAGGCTAAGTCTCAACTCTCTAAGAAAGCAACAAACTCTCTCATACTCGTTATCCAGAATAAAAGTCGCATACCTACATAATTCATGAAAATAAGCCTCATACTCTGCAACAGTCATGGAGCATCTACTCAAATCTAGAGAACTGATCTCTTAAATAATCTCTAAGGTTGTGAGAGATATAGCTCTTTAGCAGTATCTTAAAAAATTGAGCCCATGCCAAATGAGAAGATCTACCTGGTCTAGAGTCCATATAACCTCTTCATCAATGTCGAACAACAAAGTCCAACTGAAATATGGTGTAATCCACACCATAAGTCTTAACTAGGCCCAAATTATGGATCTTATCCTCACAAGCAATAAGAAACTTATATACATCTAAGCCTAGAGCACCAGAAAACATAGGCGGAGCTAATCATAAGAATCTTCTCAACATCTTCTGCTCTTTGGAAGACATATTAGGTTGGGAAACCACTAGCTAAGCAACTATCGAATCGGAGCTACAGCTACAGTTTATGCCCTCTCCTAGGTACCACTCTTATTTATGGATTGTGCACCATCAGATGATGCATGACCAACTAAACCTAAAAGTTGAACTAAAGTATCTCTGAGCACTGAAGAAGAAATAAACCTTGGTAGAGCCTAGGCTGATCCCTTACCCACTGCTGGCTGGGGCAAAAGCATCTCTGGCTCAAAAGTGAGAATAGGATTTAGTGAAGGCCCCTTATTCTGGCCCCTAGATGGGGACACATATCCTTGTTGTCCATGACCTCTGGGTCATCCATAAATAGGAGAAGGATCCCTATGCTCGATCTCAGGGCCCTCATCGCGTGTAGCCATAGCACGTATCCAAGCCATCTGTGAAATTGAGAAGTTAAAGGAATGTTTTATAAATCAACTCTAACTCTTAGCAGAAAATGAGTAAAAAAAAGTGAAGAACTCCTTAAAATT